>NC_089533.1:10977055-11273226 GCF_963924715.1 Thunnus thynnus | reverse complement strand
AGGATGCATACTTAATTGGATCTTCCAGTGAGAAAACAAGTGAACTGGAGAGAGATGAGGAAAGAGAAAGAAAATGAGAGCATGGACATGGAGCCTCCTGGCTGGCTTCACAAAGGGGTCATAGATCTGTTCCCTAAGGATTTGAGTTTGACTCCTCCACTTAGAAATTGATCCACTTAGTGAAATCACTTCCTGTCAGTGTTTACAGGATGGTAAGAACTTGGGCAACAGTGTGGCACAGCAGGAGAGAAGAAACTGGACTTTATGTGTGTGGGTTGTGATACAGAGCTTGAATAAACATTTGACAAAGTTTGACTGTTAGTGTACAAACAATACTCTTACTATGAAAATGTACTTTGTACAGATAGAGTGATATTCTTGTTCACTGTAAATATATCCACAGTGCAAGCTTTATCTTGCTCGAGAGTTTTTTTTAGGCTTGGTGCGGTATGGAACTTGATCTCTGTGAGATAGTCTGACAGTTTATCCTTCACACTCATCCCAGCAGAGAGAGAGGGAATGGAGTGTGATAGGTGTATTATTGTTGCATTTTCGGCAAAACTATGCTGGCTCATTCATGGGGCCTCTCTGATAAAGCTGACATCAGAAAGACTACACTATAACCACAATCTTATCTCTCGTACCATGTAGTAGGCCCACATCAGGGTTCATGAAGGTGTGTACAAGTTTTCATGCAAAAAAGGGCCAGGGTCAGACGAGGAAGCCGAATACACATCCCTGGTAGACAACACAGAGCGGAGGAGGAAGAGGAGGAGGAGGAAGATTTCATGGTCAAAAGCAAGCGCAAACTGCAGCTGGATAAGCCCTGGTGGTAAACAGTTTCAGATTAACAAAACTGTCTCACATTACGTTTCCTTTTAAATGGTGTTTGCTAGTGTTGCTGACATATCTGGTTGAAATAAACAAACACAATTAGTCCAGCCTTATTTCCCCTTGAAAAGCATTACAAAGTTACGACAGTGTTGCTACTTCTGGGACTCACAAACTTAATCATCAACTCTATGGGGTGAGAAAGTGAGTGCTTTGATGGACATTTATGTTTCTATAGTCCCACTGGAAATATTTTGTTAGGGCTCATAGCTACAGCAGAACTGTCACCAGCATCAGTGACAGTCTGTCACACACTACTGCTCCTGAAAGCCCCTTGTCTCATCTGGCTGACTGCTTAAAAAACTTTATGAGGGTCTTAGTCCAACAGAAATATATAAGAAACAGTGACCGACCCTTTCATCTATCTACCTCAAGACATAAATGCACTGCTACATTGACACAGAGCATCAGGATGACAGAGCTGATGATGAGCTATAAAGCATTCCCTTTCTTTTTATTTTTATCTCTTATGATTTATATTTTAAGGATATATTTTTTTATTGCTGCGCAGAGAATTAATGCCCAAGTGCCTTGTTGAAACCGTCAATGATCACCAAAGAATCTAAGGACAGCAAATAAATATGCCAAGAAGAGTTATATGACCTTGTTGGAAAGAATAACAGAGCGCTCTTTATAGCTGTCACTACAATAGTGGTAGAAAAACAGTCATCATCTCAAAAATGTGGGACCCCATAGCATTTCCATGTCCTTGAATCCTGTTAATGTTAGCTTTTGCTACAACTATGAGCTACTCTTTATCCTTTCATGCTGTACTTGTATGTGTGTGCGTGTGTGTGTATACGTTTTTATGTTAACCCGCAATCAGGGAAAAAAAAAAAAAACTGAAATTCAGGTTATAACCCCACTCTTGGCCCTCTGCAGTGGGGTTGTGAGAGAGAAGTTTCTTTCCCCCGGGACTCTCCCACGCCATCTCCCCCATTCCCCCTTCTCCCTCTCTGTATATGAGAATCACCATAAATCACAGCCACATCCAGCTTCAACCAGTACACAGCAAGAAACTCACTCTGTTACATTAATAGGGTGTGAAAGGCACAGTGGTGTTGCAGAACAGACACACCTTTTGCAATAGGCTACAGATATGAAAGTTGAGTCATAGCAGCAGTGGTGCTTTGGGATAAGGCTAAAAAGTGCCAAATGCAATGATTGTTCAGGCAGTCACACACTCAGACATGCAGACACACTCATACCCCTCCTCCTGTTCTCCCTGACTTAAAGGCCAAAAACAACTATACACGTCCCTCTCTTGGGCTTCAATAATTTAAAAAACTTAAAAGATAAATAAATGAACTAACCCCAAAATTGTTGTGCGTGCGTGGGAGAGTTCAAAATGCCCCAAAATAGTCTTTCGTAAGGCGAAAGGAATGAGGGTCTGCATCATTTCACCATACAAGGGCCTGTTCTCTGTACCCAGTTCCCTGCCGAAACCCTCCACCACACCGACCAGTCTGCTGGGTCTTCCGCGCGTTTTCTTTTTGCTTTTGTTTTGTACCATTCTCTTACATTTGAGTACGCAAACACTGAAATGCACACGCAGCCACATTTGAGAGGACGGGTTTTTTGTATGCGTCTGTATGCAGTACATATGGTCCTCTGGCTGAAGTGGCTCCTGCATGGTAGGCTGATTGTGATGAAGTATGTCCCTGTTCACACATGCACACGCTGTGGAACAAACATCCATTCACACACACGCTCACAAAGAAAAAGATAGAGAGAGGTACAGTTAGGGGAAAAAAAGACAAATATCAGCAGGTTCCACTCGGCATCAGTTTCTTTATAGCTGGAATACATTTTTAAGAAGTAACCTGTCATTTGAGTCATTTGACACTGCAGAAGCAGAAGTGAAACAGTACTTAACATTTGTAGCCAGAGACTCCCACAGTCAAGACCTTTCGACAATAGAATGACTCATAGACACACAACACACACTGATCAAGTCCAGACACCATCACTTTCGTCACTTTAATCTTGCTGTGGTGTCACTGCACCTTTCTACATTATGTCTCTGTACACACTTCTGTGGCTTTTATTCACCACTTTGTTTTTGTGTGCGTACAGTTTCTTTTTGTCTGCGCGTGCGCATGTCTATACAGCATTGTGTGGGTCATTCATTTAATATTTCTATGATATCATCCTTGTTGCAAATATCATCGATTGCTGTGTTTATCACTACCCAGCAGATGGATCCAAAAACAAATCCAATACAAAAGCACATACAGTTAGAGCCAACAGAAATACTTGTCTGGCTCAAGAGAGTCATAATCCAGTGTTCCTAGACCCTCTGACCTCCAGACGTTTAGTAGTGTTGGCACGTAGCTGGAGCTGTCAGCCCAGCATCTATGGGAGATCTGTGTTTAATTTGCAAAAGGGGACTTTGCCAGAATACAGAGAGAGAATGAAAGAGAGAGAGGGAGTGGGGGAAATTAAGCCAGTACTTTTGTCTGTGTTGGAGTGCTGAGCGGGGATGCATATCTATACTCTGCCGTACATGATAAGGTTGAGGCTGGACATTTCTGAGATATGTGTATGGGACAGAGAGAGCCATTTTGATCCTTCTAGAGGTTCTGTGTGTCTGGTGTGGAAAGAGTTGTGCAAATGGTTGTATGTTTCAATATGTGGGTGTGTGCGACGGTGCAGGAAAGAGGGGGAGTTACTGTGAAACCGAGTAGTTAATAGTCTGTGTTTGTCTGCAGATTACTCTGGCATGGGCACGGGCCCACAAGCTTGTGAGAATACACTGCTCTTCAAGATTACCCAACTGTGAGTGCAACACATCACAAACAGTTATACTACCCAATCATGGAGAGCTGCTTGTAAAAGAACACACACACACACACACACATAAAACAAATAATCTTCACTGATGGTTTCAATGTAGAAACGTTTTTTTACTCTCAGTTCCTCAGTTTGTATGTCCAGACTTGTGCAAGGGTGTGTGCAGAACCGGTAAATGGAGTGAATGAAGTGACAGGTAACGGTAATTTCTGTCAGGTTTTTCTGGTTCTACTCAATGACTGGGACAGTCAAGCTGAGGCCTGCCCTCTTCCCTCCAGCCTGGGAACCAGAGCAGTGATGCCTGCTTTCCTAAGTGCCTGGCTGCTCTTGCTGGGAGCCGTTCCCATCCTACTCATCTGTTTATTATTTTCCTGTGAGGGCTTGTGTTGTAAGAGAAAGGAGGGGATAGGTCAAGAAGGGGGGAATATTCTCCCATGTTTCATTGACAATGATAGGTTTTTGAACAGAGTCGTAAATATATCTGAAGGGAACTGAGAAACATACGTCCTCTGTAGCAGATTTTGGTTAAGATCCTGCAATACTCATGTAATAATAAACCCTTTAGTTTACTTGGCTTGGATTTGGAGGCAAGTGGTCATGTGAGGTGCCCGAACTGCTCCACTAGTTGTTTTGCTTTATGCCAGGAACAAAACATTGGGGACACTAACCCCAGGCAACAAGACACAGAAAACAAAGTTATAAAAGAGAAGCCCAAAAAAAATACATTCACACTGTGCATAATAGGCATGCAAGGATATCCCAGCTTACCTCATGTCCTCCTTGAATACTAGCACATTTTGGCTATAGATTTGAACTCCTAGTTTCACATGACTGAGAAGCCATTACTCATCTATAATTTGCATCATACTTCCAGTCAAGATGAATGTGTAAGACTCAAGCATTGTTAATAAGTCTCCTTTTGTCAGTCTCAAAATTTGTGTTTTGTCAGACTGAGCACAAGAAGAATTGTGCAGCTAGCTGTGTAGCCAGTTGTTTCCACTGTTTCCCTGAGGGCTCTTGGACAGAGTTGCAACATCAGCTGTGGGTTTTGTGTGCTGCAGAGAGTGGGCACTGGGTACATCTGACCTCTGACCTTCCCACAGCCTCAGGAGGAGAGGCCTTTTTGCTGAAAAGGGAAGACCCTCTTGCTGGTCCCACACGGTCCTCTCAAAGTCACATTCCAAGGGATGCTTTTCCCACCATGGACCAAACATCACTCTGTTCTTTCCTGGCGTAAATCCACAAAAGTGGGTGATCACATGAGTGGGGTCCTGCCCAGTACTCATGGCAGACCTGACCTCCAGCACATGCCACAGTTAGGCCATTCTCCACAGGTCAGGGGAAAAATGAAGAGGGCCTGAATCTTAGAGAAAGGTCTGGTCTCTCTAATATAATAAAGAAACATTTGGGTCTGATTCCCTCAAGTACTCACACTGTTTTGTGACAGTTACATGCGGTGTGAGAATGCAAGTTACTCTGAATAATGACAGACGTATGACTACTCTGTAAAGATTTTAGTTTTACCTTCTATTATTAAAACAATCTTGTAATTTAAATCTGATGGATAGGGATGTAAGTACTGTAAATTAGCATTTCTTACACATTTGTTTCACCCAAACATTTCAGAACAGCATTGGCATAATCGAGTGAAAGGTGTTCATTATATCATGTTAAAATCCTGTTTTTAAATAGAATAAAGTAAATTGTTCGACATCTGAACAGAAATCTAAGGCACATAATATTGTTCTCTGACACCAATATAGAGGGAAATATGTTCCTGGACTGTTTCCTTATCTTAGAGTCTGTTCCTACATTTGAATTGGCCTCTTTTTTATTGCCATTTTTGTACAGTCATTCCAAAACAAACAAATGATACTACAGTATCATTTTGTATGTTTCCAACATTGCAGTATTAAAGGCTGTAATAAAACAAATCTGTATATTAAGTTCTTTATTAATACCTGTGGCCAAATTTGTCCTCTGCATTAAATCTAACTTATTTTAGGAGCAGTGGTCAGCCACAGTAAAGTTCATGGGGACCATTGCCAGTTCTGTGGCCAGTGGTATTTCAGGGCAATGTAAGGTTTTCCTTTTACCTAATATGTATGTGTTTTAGGGTGAGCACCCGTCGAGAAACCCGGGAGAACACAGGAACAGTAGACTACAAGATATGGAAGGCTAATCAGTGCTCTCTTCCACATTTGGCCACAAGTTCCCTTCCACATTACACCCAAATCCATTCTTTTTCCACCACTGATCCCTCCCTGCCAATCTTATGCAAATTTTCAGGCATTCAGTGATTCCAGGAGGGGCGTTTGATTTTGTGACGACAATCATAAACTTTCCATCTCTTATTCATTTCTTTCTTCTTCCTAAAAATGCCTACTATAGTAATAAAACACACAAAACATAAAAATGTAAAAGATTACATGCTCTATCTCTCGTAATATGAGACAGTAGCCTAACTTCAAATATGTATTATTACAACTCAAATGTGTAGTGTTAAACTACACTGTTTGGTAAGATTATCTGTTGGAAAAGATTGTTATAGTCTGCTGAAAATAAACACTAAACACACAAACACAATCCTGAAACAAAAGCAATTGTAAAACTTTATGATAAAATGTGTAAAACAAAGGGACACATGCACGTTACAGTTCATAGAGAACAGGCTGAGGTTTGTGTATACTGTACAGAGAAAAAATCTTGCACCCTATGAGATCCAGCATCAGCACACAGGACCTGGAGTGGCATCAAGCTCTGGATAGCATTCACATCGATATGACCACATCACTCCATTGCCTGGTTTCTAACACAATATAATGTGTGACATTTTAAGTATTTATCACTCTGAGGTATTTGTCAGCAATTATTGCTTCTCCATGAAGACATTTTAAGACATATTGAACCATGTGTTAAATGTCTGTATACTGCTTAAAATAAAGTGTGCCCAGTGGCACATATTGTACTGTAAGTATAGTATTCTCAAAGACACTGCTTTCCAAATGAAAAATAAAAAAAAGAAAAATTTATTTTTTTAACTACTACCGCTACTGTGTACAGTGACATTTAGAATGATAAACTGAGAACAAAGCAAGTTTTGCACAATTTGTGGTACATGGGTTTCGGGTTTCAGTGATTTGCTCTCTAAATTTAGCGTGTAAACATTTGTAACTGTAAAATCTTTAAAATATCAGTGGATATAATCTTTAACTTCTAATAAAAAGCTTTTGGTGAACTGGAGATCAAACTAAATTTGCTATGGTTAAGGACCCTCAAAGATTGCCATATGCTGCCTGTCCCTCATGTTTTCTCTGCTCACTTAATCATTTTCCCTCTTGTCTCTGTAGCGTATCTTGATTTTGTATCTATGTTTGGCTGCACATTATAATAGTTTGGATCCGGAGGCAAGTAGTATTGTGTATATGTGTTTTTTGTGTGAGAGAACCGTAATCCTGAACATCTTTAGGATGTGACCACCTCGTATTCATCAAGAATTCAGCAGATGTCTTCTCCCTCAGGGATCTTCTTTACATTGCAACATTTCCTCTCAGGCAACCGAAACCAGGCTGTGCACAGACAAGTAAAGTTAATGTATGCCATGCCTCAGAGTCTGTGCCTGAGGGAGAGACAAACACTATCTAGATGAGTAGATTAGATAGAAGGGAGATGAAAGGGAGAAAAAAAAAAAATCAGGGGCCGAGGTGGGCAGACTAGTGGTGGAGATGACAACAATATGGTGTGATTTCTTCCTGTTGCACACACACAGATAAACAAACAGGAGGAGGACAGGAGATGGAAAAAAAATTGTAAAAATGAATGAAGGAGGGAGAAAATAGAATTTAATATGCAGGGTTAGATAATAAGAGACTGACTGAGAGAGAGGGAGAGATACAGGGTGAGAGGGAGAGCAGCCAAATGACAGAGGAGTGTTTGTGTTCTGATTAGGCTGAGCCAAATGGAGGCGGCTCACCAATGGAGATAACCAACAAAGACATCTCTTCACTGGGGACAAATCTACGAACATCTTTTCACGGTCGATAGACAGAGGCATTCTTTTGTTTTGATGAAGTAAAAAAAAAAAAAAAAAATCAGCCTTAGTGGATGCATGAATACAGCGCAAAGTTTACCGTTCATCTGCTCTTGAATGAAGCAGATGACGGAAATGTGCCAACTGATTTTGTTGTCTAAGGGCATGAAAGTGCGCACAAGAGCCATTTTTAATACTCCTCACGCTAAAGTGAACTGCTACTTGAAGCGATGTTATGATTATGTTCTCATGAACTGACATTTTGAATGTCTATTCACTCTCACCCTGGCTGCCAAGATGTGATGCATTCAAGCTGAATAAACAATGATGTGGACTCTTTGGGCTACGACAGGCTTTCTGGCATGGGTGTGCCCGCACCCTGTTCGGTTTTTCATCTCTACGGTTGGCGACAGTGAATAGATCAGATCTATGGCAGTGCTGATGGGGTCCAGAGTGAGGTTTTCTCTCTGGCAGGGAGATGAGGCTGGGATACAGCCAGGGTTGCTAGGCAAGGACAAACTTCAATACCGATAGACTCTCTGATGAGCTCACTGTCTATTACACAAAGGCTAACTGTCTCTATCACTTTGCATACTACCTATCTATCTATCTATTTATTTATCTATCTATCTATCTATCTATCTATCTATCTATCTATCTATCTATCTATCTATCTATCTGCTGTTCTCTGTATCTGTCTTTAAGTTCCCCTCTCTCTCTCTCTCTCTCTCTCTCTCTCTCTCTCTCTCCCCGGCTCATAAACACTCTCTATGCTCACTTGCATGTTGGTGGAGGCATAAGAGGAAAACACAGGCATCCTTGGGAAGCAAATTAAAAGTATAATCATCCCTTGGTTGAAAATATTCCCTCCTTAGTGTTGGTCAAACCAGAATGCAAAGCGTATCGTTATTTTTCTGTAAATTACAAATATAAATGCACACTGGATTCCCAGACGTCTAATTACAACATGGAAAGAGAGAAAATCTGATCCATGGTGGAAGAGGTTAGAAACCCAAAGAAAGATGATATGTTAGAAGAAAGTGAGCGCACAGAATGGTGAGAAAGGAAGTGTGATTTGTTTGTGTGAAAGCACACTTTACATTACATGATCGTGTTGTTTTTTTTTCCTTATCTGTATATCTGGGGGGAGGAGGGGGGGTTTGTTTTCTTTTCTTTTTTCTTTTTGGACTCTCCCAGCTTGTCTTGCCCAAAAACAAGACTTTCAGGTTTTGCACAAAATCTGTGGATAGACACCACCAACTTTACCGTAAAACTCCTATTGTGGAATATTACACCAATCTTACCTCATTGCCCATAATAACAACAAGAAGATCATGTTACCACAGCTCAGATTACATCGTCTCTAAGCCCGGCACAATCACCCATCATCCCCTTGTTTGAGAATTATAATGCTGGTACACAGACTGAACCCTCTAATCACAGAGTTTCACAGTCACTGGAACTGGTAGTTTTGAGAGAGTGAACAGAGCGGAACAAAACGATACAGTAGTGGGCAAACTGATTCCTAGTCTGGAAATTCCTGCCAGATTGTTTATGTTCTTGTAGAGCAGTAGGGAAAGGGGACAATGCTAATGTTGTAATGATAGTGACAATGGCGGTTCTGTGTCTGTAAAACAATGTGTATGACTGGCCAGTGAGAGCCAACATTCTCTTGATTTATGTTCCGACCTCCAAACCGTCCTGAATGGGCTTGCAAACAAGCACCTCTACTCAGAATCAGAGATGATGACCCCCCCCACCCACCCCCTCTCCATGTGTGAATAAACAAGTGACCACGTTGGGTCTGTGAGAGGTCATCGCACAGCGGAGATGGAGATGGACGGAGGAGAGGGCAGACAGACAGTGGGCCTCAGACAGACAGAGAGTGAGTGAGAAGGAAAGAGAAAAGGAATGAACAGAAAAGGGAGGGAGGACAGAAAGACGCTGTGTGTTTGTTTCTCCCCATGGCCTCTGCTGCCCTAATGGACCCAGCCGCCACAGGCCAGTCACAGGGCAACTTGGGCTTCTCCTGTTTTGACTTTATAAAGATTGATAGCTCCCCTCAGACCCCAGATCAGCCCTATGGATACTTATATGTCCTATGTGACCACATCTCTATGTTAAATGATGGTTGACCTGCACCTTTTTTCAGTTTTCATCTGTCTTGTTACGCCTTGAATATATTTTGGATCCACACATGACACCATGTGGTCGTTCTGTTTGCCATTCTGTGACACTTTACAATTATTCAGAATGAATCCGTGATAGCAAGGGCTATAACAACTGAAACAGATAAGTGGAGCCTGGTGTTGATCCATCCTGACCTGAGATCAGGCTGAAGCACCCTGTCTAGACACCAGCTCCACTTAATGCCAGCAACCCAAAGCATGCAGACATCTCCCCCTTTCTTTTGCTTCCTCTGTTCCTTTCACACTTTCTATCTCCCATTTTCACAACTCATTTCTCACTGCAGCTCCCTTTTGTTTTTGTTCTCTGACTCCCCAGTCTATCTCATCACTCTTGGAGTCAGGCTTAGGTGTGGTGGTCTGGTGATGACAACAGTGAATTGAGGATGCAGTAAAATGACTGAGCCAGCAATAACCCAGCAACAGAGAAAGTAGACAGCTTGCGAAGAATGTATCCTGCTAACATGCCAAAGATAACTACTGGGGTTCCCCCTTTTTTCCTTCTCTCTACTCATATGTTCCATATCCAAAAATGCAAGTGGTCTGTTAGCACACAGTAAGGTTGCACGCAGGCAAAGCGAATGTATGTTTAGTGGCTCAGTAATTGTGACAGGGTTACAATTAAGGGAAGACCTAACCATGTCACGCTGCCCTCATTATACTGCAATTACGTTCTTGATTGTGAAACAAAGGTACACAACAATGGTTTGATAAGACCTCTTGTTTAATGAGACTTTTCTGTAACTCCTGTGTTCATTCAATTAGTAAACAGGTCTTCCATTCAGGCCTGGGCACCCCAATTCTCATTTTCCCAAATCCGACACACCCCCACCCCTCACTGCCCCAATACCCACCCCCCACCCGCTGCCCTTAGCCTTCAGCGTCCCACATTGGGTCTTGGCATCCCCCTGAACATTCAGGACACACAGACTCCTCCCCCAACCAACTTGGATCCCCTACTCCCCCCTCCCCTCCACCCCCTGCACACACACCCATTTGATTGTGATTGACAGCGTCTTTGTTCCATTGTGCGGAGCTGTCGCCTCTGATGAAGACACATACACAGAGCTGAGGAGCTGTGCTCATTGTACACTGCACCAAAACTACAGGTCTGCAACCAGTTGCACTGTCCACTGATGATAAGCTCCATGCAGTTGGACTGGGTGAGTGTAAGCAGTCTGGACACTGTAGGGCATGGCAGGGTGGGATGGGATGGGTTGGGATGGGATGGGACAGGGTGTGTGCAGACAGGACAAACTCTGGCTAGGCTATCCAGGCCAAACCACAGTCCTCTCCCTGTGTGGACCAGGGGGTCCCGGCCCGATGGGCTGAGGGGGCCAGCTGGAGAGGGAGGCTCAGGGCTGCGCAATGTGTCTGAGGAGGCCGTCATTAGGGTTCACCCCTCCTCATGGATGGGAACCAGGTCACATTCTCTCACACGGCACAAAGCAGTGTGTGTGTGTGTGAGAAGGGTGGGGGTTCAAGGGAGGGGTTTTGATGGGGAGCAGGCCATGACCTCTTTATATCCATCAACAGATCACTAACTTGGCCCATAGACATGCACATAGAACGTATTCACACACACGAACACACGCACGCATGCATGCATGCAAACACATGCTAATGTGTGCGCATGTGCACATTAACAAACACGCAAATGCAAAAACAAGTACAAACTCTGCAAGAGGCCTTAGCTCTGAAGGGTCATTGCTCCTGAAACATCAGCTATGAAATAAAGTCTACACTGCAAAACTGTCATTCTAGTGCTCCTGCATTCTTCACAAATTATTTTAGTGTTTTTAACCTTAAGTTTTTAAAAATGTCTTGAGCAGTAGAGCCAACCTCCTCTGACACTTTGAGCTATAAAGCTACAAAATGGTCTTATGTGTGTCTTTACCTGAATATGACCTTAATAGTTTCGTTGCTCTTACATATCTGAGATCCTGCTGTCACATGAAAACTTTCTATAACGCTTACCACCAGGGAATATTTATCTTTCCAAATAAACCTTTCAAAGTTATCAATATGAATTGATGTGCTGAAACATTTATTGTTTCAAATCCAATGAAATTTGCTTATAAAAAACAAGATGACCAGTGTCTGCAAGAATGTACAATCTAAAGATTTTAATCATTCACCTCTGTTGCACCTGTCTATCTCAGGCCACTGAGGATAAATTCCTATACACAACAGCTTAAACACTGCTTGCTGGTGACCCCACTGGTCGGCTCCCTGGGATAAAACAGTGAAATACTGCCCCCTCTTGGTACCCAGGGAGTTTTGCAGACAGAGATAAACCCCTTGCAGAAGTTATAGAATGAATAAGCATCTATTAGTCAAAACGGTCACATTTTGTTATTGATATCCTTAAAAAAACAAAAAATACCTCTGAGGATAAATCAGAATTATGTTTATTTCAAAATCAAGTAGCTAGATTAAAAATATACTGTATGATCTACCCCTTCACAAACCTTTAAAATCAAAAACATTCAGTTTATCAAAAGATTAAAAATATGATTCAACAGCAGTTATGACCATGAGAACACTATGTTAAGGCGAACATGAAATTAAGGGCACAACACAATAAATGCAGATATATTCTTTCTGACTCTGTCATACATGTTACAACTCTGGTGAGCCTGAGTGTACAGTTATTTAGGCTACAAGTTATAGCTTTATTATTTCTCTATAATTTTATTGTTTCTCTCTGTAACTGAGTTCATTTTTGTGCTTTGTTGTCTGTCCATGGGACTCATATCACAAGTCCTCTCTGTGTGATCTCTTTAAAACGATGTAGACATCTAACCACTTACACTATTCAGTTCCTCCCATATTGCAATATGTAAGGCATGGCCTTCTCTTTATAATATGTATGTACAATAATCCAATAAAGGTGTGTGTGTTGCTTGTATTTCTGTTTTCATGTATGTATGTTTGTGTGTGTGTACATGAGTTCATCCTGCATACAACATATCTGTGACAAACTTGTGCAATTGTGCATGTTGTCCTGCAAAGCTTATCATGGTAGTGTCTTTGAACTAAAAGGCGCCTCCTCTCTCCATAGTTACTGTTTCTAGTCTACCTGCTTAGCCCAAAACCTCAGGAAAAGGCAAAAGGAACTGGGTGGGGTAAACAACACAGGGTAAGGGGCAGGATTGGACACTCTCCTCAGTTAGGTGAAATGGTGCGTCTGCGCAGGCAGCTGCACGTCAGGCACTTGAGGATGCTCATGGTGATGTGCATGAGAGGGCCGAAATTGAAGAGTAGGTTGTAGAAGGTGTTGACAGACAGGCCACCAGTCTCATCTGCATACTTCAAGGCCACAATGGGTGTGTAGAGGCTGTTGGTCAGATTCCTGAAGCGAGGGCTGCTTGACTCAATAACCTTTTTAGTACACTGGAGAGATGAGAAGCAAAAAGAAGGTTTGGACTGATTTTATTGCATTGTAGGCTGGTTGAATGTTTGCAACAGTTAATGATCAGAGAAACACAACATTGATTTTTGAATACTGAGATAGATCCTTTAAAATGTGTAACCTGGTTCCTTACTTTGGCTATGTCCTCTGGCGTCTGACCCATGGCTTCAAATATATCTATGGATGATGGCAGGTAAACATCTTTAAAATAACGAACTGTGTCGGCATCTACACCTGGATACTCCATCTTAGCCACATCCTCCATCATCTTTGTCTCAAACTCAGTGTGCACTGGGCCAGGCTCAATCATGGACAACCTGAGGGGAATCAGACACAGAGAGGCCTGTGAGGGACTATGTGTAGAACAAAGTAAAGACAGATGTGAAGGAAGAACAGAGGAAAGAGGATAACCTACCGGATATTGAACTTCATCAGTTGCACCGCCATACTCTCACAGAACCCTTCCATGGCAAACTTAGAGGCAGTGTAAACATCATTGAACACCACTCCTAAACCGAGAACAGAAACCAGGAAATAAAGAATGACATTACTGCATTGTATTATCATTCATTCACAGTATTTCATTAACAGCAGTCATGAATCAAGCATCATTTGCACATAAAGGCTTAAGTTACTAACACTTAAGTAAACAATAGGTGTCACCTAGGACAATACAAGTGCCAGACAGGATATGAAAATCAGGTTAACCCCACCAATGTTTGTTTTTATTCTGTGTTACACTGCTGCACAAGCAGTTTCTCCCTGGGGACAAATAGAGTAATTGATGATGAAGTGAGTGATTGACTGATTGTCAGCAGGCCTATTGGAAAACAAATGGCAGTGTATATTCAAATCAATCAAAAATCAGTAGCAGTGTTTTTTCTCTGTTTTAAAAAATGCTTTTGTAATAAAATGAAATGCAATTGTGTTTTAAATGTGTCAAATGTGATTAAATGTGATACTAGAATCATTTTGCAGGATATTATAAACTATTTCTAACTTCACTAATTTCATATATCTGAAAGCATGGAACATACTCTATGATTTAAAGCTCAATCTGAGTGATTTTCAAGATTTCAGACTTTGGTCTGCCAAACTTTTGCAGGTCACTGCAGATGATTAGAAGATGTAATCTTGTAGAGTGCATCAATTTAATCTTAGAATAAAAGAGTGATGTCGTATCAAAAGTGCAATTGCAGTCATAAAGCAAAAGTGCTTTACTCTCTAAAACTAAAGCGTCTAAAACTGCAGTCTTTAACATGTCTTTCCACCATCATTTAGAAGTGTAATTATCTGAATGTGTGCTCCTGCATCAAACTTTTCTGCACTGCAGATTTTCTTCTGTATTGTTTATTACACACAAACATACATACCCTGAAGACCCATTACACTACTCATGACCACAATGTGCCCTGAACGCCTCTTCTTCATGTCTGGCATCACTTCTTTGATCATGCGAACCACACCGAAGAAGTTGGTCTCAAATACTCTTTTCATCTCCTCTATGCTGATGCTCTCCACAGGTCCAAGCAAGCCCACACCTGCATTGTTAACTGCCAGGAAACACACAGACGCAGAGATGACACACTGCTTGTATCTCCAACATTGCAATCATCAAAACACTTAGATGTGTAATTATTATTTATGATTGTTATTGAAAAAAATGCACTGTTCATGTGGCCTTTCTACTGCATTCCTCATTTATTCTGCAGATTACAGAGTTCCTTATTTGATCTTGCCACCAGATGTCAGTGTGTGACAACAACAGAAAGGTGTGATGTAACATCAGTCCATGGTAAAGGGCTTCTGGGTCTTGAGTAATTAGGTGAAGGGGGTTTTGGATAATGAGCAAGATGGAGGCTGATTTATAAATATAACCTTTATACAGACTAAAGGTTTCAACACAAGAACTGAAAAGAGTAATCTATTCATGAGTTATTACGCTGAAAATGCATGCAAATGCTAGTTTAATGCACCTATAGCACAAAATTACCATAAAATGACTTGTGTGGTACTTGCAATAGTTAGATTGTGGTACTTGTAACAGTCAGAAAAAGAACAGGTAGAAGACAGTGTCACGGGCAGATGGAGCTGTAGGCTTTGTTTCAGCTGTCTCTTACTCACTTAGGATATCAGTGTGGTGGTCACATTGGAATTTCAATACTTTCCCAACCCAAAATATAAATTGCAAAACCATGGAGATTCAAGATATTTCAGTTCTTCTATCTTCAAAAGCTTGGTCCTAAAGTTGTATTAGTATTACAGTAATAACATTGTACTGTGATATTTTGCTTCTTCACTGGACAAGTCTGTTAGATATTTGCTGTTACTCTCTCTCATGAAAGTATTACTGTTTGTGTTAAACACATGCTAGTTTAACTGGAAAGCTGGGGGTTAATGTTCTATGCATTTGGTGATCATTGCTGCAAACATATAAGAAGGTCACACAGTATATTACTTAATTATTTAAGGTTACACAACAAAACATGTTTATACATCAACATTTATCCGTACAGGCGAAGTACGAATCTGGGGAAGGGGTTAAATGAGAGATGCAGGCCTAGTTTCAGGTGTGTCCCACTCACTCAGGATATCAATATGGCGGTCCTTAACATTGTTGATGCACTGCTTGACTGATTCGTCACTACACACGTCTAGTGGAAGCAACATCAAGGTCTTTCCATATGCATCTCCTGCTGCCTCCACTAGCTTGTTCTTCTTCTTCAGGTCTCGCATGGTAGCAATTACTAATAGGGAGAGAAGAGAGAGATGAAAACACAAAGTATTATTTTACTTGTATGATATAGCTTCAAACTTCAAACTACAAAAAGGGCATACACAGTACCAGAAAAGATTCATTAGACTTATACAGTAACATAACCTAGAACTGCAAAGACATCCTCATGAATGCATGGAGCACAAATTATCAATTAACCTATTAAGGTGATTTTTATTTGAGCCAGTTTTTGTTTTTTTTTGTTAAATTTCACACTATACTTTCACTATTCATGATTTTATACAGAATCACAAAGGATATCTAAATAATCCTCCTTTGCTGTGGTTAGAAAACCTCTTGACCCAGTGTCACACCACTCAAGTGACACACAGGACTGCGAAACTTCTGATATAAGACCTACTTAGAACCACTAAGCCACTTCCTTAACACACACCCAAGCAAAAACACGCACACACACACACTCACAGTTGTGACGTGTTGGCCAAAGTTCCTTGAAATAACCACGCCTGCCGCTTTACAGCACACATAATTAATTTCCTTTGGACTTTACACACTGAGCAACTTTAACCTACATACAACACGGGAATCTATCATGACCAGCAACAGTGGCTATCCACATAGTGTTGACTCCGCTTTCATGCCTTCCTCCACGTTGTGTGTTCTGCTTACTTGGCTGACTGACGTTATCAAGCAGAGAAAAGAGACAGAGCTCTTGCACAATGTCGATCAGTGGGGGTAAACAACCTCGTATTCACACATTCTTCTAAATCTACCTGTTGTCCCTGACAGATAAAAGCAAACCCTCACCTGATTCTTGTCCGAACAGAGACAAGGTTGGATAAGTAAGATTAGAAGAGAGATTGCTGTGCTGTGGAGTTTTTGCTTTGCTCTGCAATAGCATGATGTTTAAGAATGAAACCATTCTGTGGAGAATGTTGCTGTGTAAGCGTCACGCAACTTGTTTTTGCAAGTAGTCAAATACACAATGTGCATTGATAACATCTCATTTTATTTTTATTTAAAATTGATTTAATCAGGAAGTCTCATTGAGATTAAGATCTCTTTTCCAAGATAGACCTAAGAACAAAAAGCCTTCATAAGACAAGAACACAATAAGCAGACAGAAACAACACAACTCCACAATAAACAAGGAATAAATAAAATCTGGTAAAAGAATCAGATAATAAAGCTTTAAAATCTCCAAGAGGAATGTAAGACTCAAGAGGGGAATTTGAAGTTCATTCCATTTAAAAGGAGCAGAGTACCTGAATCCAGTTCTGCCAACATTAGTGCGTACATGAGGGATATCCAAGGATAAGTAGCTACTGGATCATGTACTGTAGTGACTAGATTTAAATGAGAGAAGAGATGTGAGGTAGTTTGGAAGCTTCAACCGCAGAGCTTTATAGATGAGTACCATGAGATGTTTTTCTTTTACTTCTTAACTGTAAGGAAGTCCAACCAACCTCATGATGTCTAATTAAGTCTAATCTTATGATTTGAGAGCTGGGTGTCCATGAGGCAACAAAGAGATTTACGCATTGGTAAAGAAGTGAACAAGAGATCCATTGTTCCTGTGGCTCCTCGAGGAATTACTCTTGGGCAGCTTAAACATTCTTGAATGAACCACACTGCCTTCCATACACAGAGGTCTTTTTGGAGTTTCTCTGAGTTTGCATGTTACTGCAACTAATCATTACTTTATGCACAATGCAATATTTTAATCTCTGTTGGATTTCCTAAAGACCCTGGGAATGGAGCAGATCAGTTTCATTGCTTAGAGGTGGCTTTCTTGAAAGCAGGTCACACAGAAGGAAAAGATCTGTTCAAAACCAGTGTTAAGGGAACAGTTAATCGCTATTGTTTTGCTCATTTATTTTTCAGTAATAAATCCCACCAGACCCCAGTGCCCCCCCCCCTCCTGAGAAAAAGAAAACTTGAACTAACCCTTGCACAGTGGAGAAACGGGAACAGCGATGTCTTAACTTGGCTAAAATTAGTTTAATAAGACAATGAATAAGATGACTTATTGTGAGTTTCACTGTTAACTCAGCCATTATGTAATTCTGGATAAAGTCACATCTAACAGCAAACTCTTGTCACAGGGGGGGTCTTGAAGGCAAACTCTTACCAACAGGGGTGGGGGTGGGAAGATGGTCTAATGTAATTCTATCTGAGGCTTTTGGGTCCCCAATACCTAGAGTGACATTAATGATGGCTGGGAAGCAGGAGAGGAGATGCATAGACCAACAATGTCAGAGTAGGACACCCTAACTCTACTGTGCACCAATGAAGACTTCAAACAAGGTCCTTGCTTTAGAGTGAACCCTCGCTTGTACAGGTCTCAAACTTTGTCCCCCTTTCAACACTCGCTCCAGTGAGGGGACTATAGGCACATTAGACACGGCACTAAACCGGAGCAGGCGGTCAACAATTCACTGCTATAAAAAGGGGGCTTTGTGCTGGAGAAGTCACTTGAAAGAGAACTGACAAGCCTCCTTTTATGATTCCGCCTGGCAAGCGGCATCCTTCCAGAGCCCTACCCTGGAAACTGCGCTTTCAGATGATAATAGTTGAACCAAAGGGGCGACTGAATCCCAGTACTCACAAAAGGATATGGATACGATATCACTAGGGTTAGTTATTTCAGTGGACACTACACTAAATCACTTATTTGCGTTAAGACGGAGCGTTGCGCATGAAACTCAACCGAACTTTGTGCGTAAAGGAGGCTTGGTGCAACAGCAGAGCTTTGCAGGGAAAAGTAAACACGGAATAGGTTTTCAAGCGAACCACACTAGGCTTACTGCTAATAGGTCCGATCAAAGAAACAATGTAGAAGAAAGCGCATTTACCATGGTAACGCTTCTTTTCATCTTTGGCCAGCGTGACGGCGATTCGTAACCCGATGCCGGAGGAGCAGCCGGTGATCAGCACAACTTTCTGCCCGCTGTTCGCCATGATTTGTCCGGATAGGCGCTGTGTTTTTCAGCGGTCCTCTGCTCCGGATGGTCGCTGCCGAGGGAGCTACCGATTATCGGACTTTAAAAAACTAAAGCGGATCATGCAGCCACGGCAGCCATGTGAGCGTCTAATTCAGTCACATGTTCGATAAAATCACTAACCAAAAAACGACGTGGCATGGCAAACACCCCCTTGTAGGCAAGTTTTTTAAACTTGATAGGTACCGCCTGCCTTTAAAATGAAGTTAATTCCTTAAAAATGTGTGTGCCGTGCATGCGCGCACGTGCGCGTTATAGAGGGGGCAGTGCTTATTTGATTTCTGAGCTGGTGACCCCAACGACAAATCACCGTGTGCTAATATACATACAGTATTCACATAGCTCATGATGTTTCTGCTTTACTATGTTATAGTTAATATTCTTACAAGGACTTACAAATTTAGTCCTTACATATTTAATAGTAGCCAGCAATGTCTTATATTTTCATTTTTTATCTTTAAATTCAATCTATAAATGTCATTAAATACAAAATCTTAAATGATCTCTTAAGTAGTTTGATCTCATACAATAATCATAACAGCAGCAGCAGTAACAACAACAACAACAACAACAACAACAACAATTATACAAATAAAAGTAATAGTCGTTATAATAATAATAATAATAATAATAATAATAATAATAATAGTTATTGCTCGTTGTTGTTACCCAGACTATAAACCCACAGTAATTGCTTGTTGCTCAGCCCCAGTTTATTTATAAAACTAGTCATCCATTGCTGACCCTAATTTTGGAAGGTAATGTTTACAGTAATTTAATGCGCTGTACTGTACTGCCATCTGGTGGTAAGGAAAGGTGCAGCACATCTAAAGAGGCACTACTGAACGCATAGCACCTCATCAAATACATTATGTTAATTCGATCACTATAATCCAAACATCAACTAAAGACAAGAATGATCTTGTTTTGCTTGTCAGTATCAGTTTGGTTTGTTGATGAGCAATTGCCCATCATGGCGATTGGTGGATCCTGTTATTGACAGATGTTGAAAGGGGTCAAAGTGCCTCTGATAAGATCTCAAACCAAACTTCTTTCTTTTTTTCTGGTGAAAGACCATAGTGCAAGAGTCAGAGTCTGGGTCCATGTTTGGGCCTGTTGCTAAATATGAGATGTGATGCAATCAATCTGTAAAGGGTGAAAGATTATATAGTATAGCATTTATGTTTATGTGTCCTATTCCCTATATCTTTTAAGACCAAAGCATGAATCAGCTTAAAGGATGGTCCAAAGAGCAATCTAGAGTAATCAGTGAGTGAATGATTTGGTGAAAGTAATTTATATCCTTTTAACTCACTTAAACTGTTTTTGCATCCACTTACAAAAGCCTACATGACACACAACTGCTGATTTCCCCAATTAAGGATGTTTTCTGATTTGATTTTCAGTCCTCTTGTGTTTGATATTTGTTAACTGTAAAAATTAACTTAAAGTTTTAAAATATATAATGCATTTAATGCATTAATTAAATGATGGGATAATTAGATTATTTGGTTCTGTTTTGGCGAGCTGATCTGAACAGGGATTATTATGCTGGACTTTACACAGCTCAGTTGACTCTCAGTTGTTCTCTTTTGAAAAGAGTTCAAGAGGACTTTTAGTATACAATTTAGTATTATTATTTTTTACACTATTTCCATATCAAAATTTACAGTCTACTTACATAGATTACACGACTTTATGTGTATTCTCTGTTGGTATTTGCTCCCCAGCTTTTGAAATGTGATTATGTATTCCACTGATATGACTATTTTCTGAAACAAAACATTTCTTCCCTATAAAACAGTTTCAAACACAAGCACATATTGATGAATGCAGGACCCCCTGTTGTAATCCTCCCCTCTGGTTAACCCCTTTAACCCCATTTCCATTTTAACAAGTTAACACAGTGTGAAGCATCAAGGTCACCATAAGGACATGACAAGAGAACAGGTGAAAGCAGAGGACACACACGGACCAGCAGAGAGAACAGTGGGAGAGAACAGATGTCTGAGTTTCCTAGCTTGTTTGTCTCCTCTGAGGGTAAAGTAAGGTTACATATGGACAGACCTCCATCGTCAAGAGCAGCTATTCATTTCCGTCATAACTTTGAAAGGAGATATTCTCCCAGGGGAGAGAATATTTTAACAATGAGTGGAGCCCTGTCCTGATCCATCAAGGGTCAGCTAGTAACCAGCAGGCTGAAGGTGTTGAGACAGGTTCAGCCTTGCTTTGAAAATGAAAGCATGTGATGTATATATATAACTCAACATATGAGAGTCTGCAATAAAAAAATCTGGTTCATGCACTTTCATTCATCACTGCTTGTGATAAACTGTCTATTATGCTGACAAAAGAGAGCAGACTGTCAGCTTACATTGAGTTCAGGCCCAATTTCCTCTTGCTGTCTCACAAAGCTGATGTCTGCTTATTTAGAACATCCCTAAGCCATGACCCATTTCCCTCACCAGAAAGCAGAAGTTTACAATGAGATGATAAAAGTATAATTTGCATTGTCAGATAAAGAAGCTTTAAATCTGAACTGACAGTGTGCGAAACATGTACTGAAGTGACATTTTAGTTTATATATTTATATGTGGCTACATTTTGGATTTCAGGCATTTTTGGCTGACAATCTTAGAGGAACTGACATTGAATGAAAAGGCAGAATAGGTCACGCAAATCATAAACAACCAAAAATAGAGTGCCTTGTGCTTGTACAATATTCATGTGACTGTAAATTTAATTTGACAAAATTTCAGTGTGTATATTGCCACTAATGTGTGTTCTTTTTTGTGGAATTTTTATGGCAGAGCAGCAGGTGTAGGAAAATGTCATGGTCAGGGACACACAGAGAATGAGGAATGACCCTGAACCTTTGACCCAGATCAGCCCTCCAACTTACCCAGTAATTATAAATAAAATCTGTGGCTTTTTTGCTACCAAATCATACATTTTAAGTCAGTTCTAATTAGTAGAACTCATTAGAGACCAACCTTGAAGCTAGAATTACCTGTACTCAAACAAGAAGCTGTAATTAATACACTACAATACATTAGATAGATTAGATACATTGGTGGCCCAAACTTAGTTTTACAACAGCATTGCTGTGACACACCTGTCAAGAACATGTAAATTGGACCGTCACTTAGCTGCAGTATTGTATTTTATTATATTTCATTGACCCATGTCAAGCGACAGTTAAACTGCTGGTACTCCAGATGAGCAGTCCACCACTGGATTTGGTGCTAAAAGGACTGGAATAAGCTAGTGGAGTAGGTCAGCGGCGTTTCGGCATGCTTTCCCTTGTGCCTCCAGAGAAAGTGGACAGGTGTGGATGGAGGTGAAGAGGGATAGCCAGTGATGTCTAACGGCCTCCAAGCTATTGCTGTGGAATTTCAGAGGATTGAGGGACTAAGACACAGAAGGAGTGAAGAAAGAGACAAAAAGGAGGGGATACAAGCCCATACATGCTTTGCCATGTAAACTCTCCTCCCCTTTTCACCCCAACCTTTCTCCTCTCTACTTTCTCTGTTGCACCTCTATACCTACATGTACCTACAGTATGTAATCCTCCTTGTAGCAGTCTGTTTTCAACAGCCTTCCTCAGAACTTTCACCGCTCCCCCTGACACCCCTGAAAATACTCCAGCTGTGCCCTGGGCCCAAATAATCCGTAACCTCTTTATCGAAGTCCAAGTCACAGACATGCTCACCGACAGCTGACACCCCTATCCAATCTCAGCCCACTTTTATAGCTGCATAGTCAATTTCCTGTATACTTTAAGGATACATGAGCAGATGCTCTTGGAACTTTCACTGGTATTCCAGCTGACTTTATAAAGTCAGTGTCTGTTTTCACTCATCATAATTAGCGATGGATAGGGTGATTAGATAAAGATTCTGTCGTAAATGTTATTATGTATATCAAACTATTTGCTATGACAAATCAATGAAGAAACAGTTGGTGGCTTCAAATATTCCAATATATTTTAATTATCTTGAAATACAACAAATTTGCCAATTTTGCTATTTTTACTGATAATTTATCAGACTGACTATCCCATGTATTGGCCCTCCTGTTCTCTCCTGATCCTCTCCATGCTGTAGTTTTGGACAAGAGACAGACTGGCCAGTGCCACTGGAGGGATGAAGGATTCTAGGCTGTGTGAAAGAGCCTCGAGGACTGGAATGTTTGCCACTGGTCAGCATTGGCGCTTTCTGCTCTTTTGTGTGTAGTCTGCAGAGGAGGTGTGGAATGCAAACTTCATGAGAATAGAAGCGAAGAAAGAAACGAAGGGAAAGAGTGGCTGGGGGTCGGCAGGCAGGAGGGAGACTTAAAAACAGAAAAGAATTGGTGCAAAGACTTAAAGAGATGTGAGCTGGGAAAGTGTTTTTAGGGGTTCTGAGGCAGATGGATAACACCACAATTTGAGAGAAAGTGCTAAAAAAGGGTTGCCCACAAGCTGCACCATAAGAAGAGAGTTAAAACTGTTGCTGCAGCTGCAGACCACACACAATGAACACTCTACAGAGAGTGTTTTGTGAGCAATGACACTTTGAAGATCATAATGGGGCATTTCTGAGCGCTAGTGAATGGCATTCTTAGAAACAATTATAGAGATACATTCTAGCTACGGCTCATCATTTATTCCTTCATCCTCAGGCTCATGCCTGCTAAAGAGTATTACCTAAAAGGTGAAATTCAGTTTGGACTCAAAAACTAATTTTGCCGATTGTCATAGTTAATTTAAGTATAAAGGCAGCAATTTGTGTCGCAGTGAATATCTTGGAAACATGCCGAAATATAGAGAACACTGCCACTTACTGTATAGGTTATTCAAAGGTTTTCAGGTAGGGTTGTGAAAATAGAAAGCAAAGAGACACAACATGGTGCCAGTTAGATTTGATCTCAGGCAAACAAAGTACACAGATGGATTTCAAGGGGGGTTGTTCATTCAGCCACTGTGGCACCATGTTGCAGGACTCTTCTGACCAAATCATTTACTTTATCTAAAACTCCTTGTGTAGTCTGAATATCTGCTACACTAACCTAATTCAACGTAGTCCCTGACTTTTTGAGGAAGTTTGCAATAAAATTTGTTTACAGAGAGCTGGAATCAAAGTTGATGTTTTGAATTGTATTTCAGTTTACCTTAAGCGCCCCTGAAAATACCATTCTTTAACTTAATTGTCTGGCTGTTCAATCAAAACACAATCGTGATGTTTTGTGCTTCACATTAACAGTGAAGTGGAGGAAGGGAACAGGGTGAGCTTTAGTGTGGTCGCTGAGTTTATTTAGTTGGTTATATTTGTTTGAGTAGTTCATTTAACAGACATGGTCCTTAGATGTTAGTTAGTTTAGTCTCTCCTCATCTCTAATGATTATAATTATCACTAGGCTGGCAGTTCCCTTTAGTGGAGTGCAAAATTTCCACACACTTTCTCATGGCCACATCCTCGGTTTGGCAAGTTAATTGAAGCATTGTGTAGCAACTGACTGTGGAGTAATACAGTATGTCTGATAACACAGCTCTGCATCCAGTCTCAGCAAAGCTCTTGCTCCTTTCAGCAAGGCTCAGGGATAAGGCTCTTTCTTAATTCCAAATAACATAATTGGTTAAAGTATGCTATAGTGCAGTAGTGATGAAATATCTAGCAGCCAATCTTATCCTGTCTGATGCGCTCACTCTGCCCTCTTGTACTGCAGCCAGGTGAACCCAGAATACCTGTTGCAGGGTGGGTTTAGAGGGTGTGGTTTGGTGAAAGCTCTTATGTAAGAACACATGCTGTCTGATACATAGAGATACGATCAACAGAAGTCAGTGGGTTGTACAATTCACGCTTCTCTTGAAGTTTTTTCATAGATAAAAGGTTTTTACCAACCTCTGAAACAGATTAACCTACAATTTACCCCACAAGCAAAATATGCATTTGATCAGGGCCTGTTTTTCTTTCCTTTATACTTATTCTTGATCAGTTAAGGATGTCAAATTCTTTTCCTTGTTTTGAAATCACTGACAAAACATCCATTTTACATCATCCTGCATTAAACACCCAAATCTTTTCACCATTAACATTGAGAACACATAGCTTTTCTTCATGTATAGCAGACAGATGTTGGTTGTCTCATAATCTCCATGTGCAGAGAAAACTGTAGGTGTTAGCTATGGCTCATTTATAATTCAGCTATAAATGGTAAACTTAAGTGTAAATGAATTAGCTGGCAGGCTCCACAATACACACAAACACAAACCACAAACTTAGATACACAACCATCATTCACACTCATCTTAAAATCCTCATAACATCACAATGACAGAAACTAATAACAACTTTTGTCACATAATATACAACTAAATGACATCACAATCCAATTAAGAAGTGATGTAGTGAGATCTGAGATGATTTGTAAGGTGGTTATTTCATGATGACAGCATACTCGAAAAAAACAGCTTTGAAAGTGTTTTTCCCTTTAAACACACATAAATCATTTTTTGGCAAAGTGAAAGAGTCAGTCGCCTATTCCCTCTGAAGCTTCACATGCATATTTCCCCTGACAGTTGGCCTGTTGTCCTGTTCTGGCATGTTCTTCAACACAAGGGAGCAGACTGGAGGCAGACTCAATTGAAAGGCCATTTTAGGTTCCCTAATCCTAAATGCTCATTCGCTCCTCTTGAGGATTAATAAGGTTTCACTATGCCTCACGGGGCCTAGAATAAGGTGATGACAGATTACTTCACTTCACCTTCCACCCTCACAGTGATTAAATGATAAGAAAAGTGCACCATCATTTAAGCACAGAATGACCTGCAGAGGGAGAGAGAGAGATACTTCCAATTTGTAACACCATATCACATGCCTAGGATAAACCTCAAACTCCAATACTGTAAGCCTAATCTATGTCACTGGGAGTAGAGAATAAATAAATAAGAATGACAAAAGATTAAAACTAAAATAGGGGGAAATGGAGAGGAAAACAGAAAGAGATAGAGTTTCCATGCAGCATTACCTTCAGCTTGTTTTCCTTCTACAAAGTCTGTGGAAGATTGATCTCTTGCCAAACTTCATCTGTGATTTTTTTTTCCTAACCACTAATCCATAAATTCATGTCAAAACACATGTGGAGTGTAATTTGGTATCTTGGCATTCTGCACGATTTGTACGTGTTTGCAGTGTATACAAAACAAAGTGGCACTGCTGGTTTCTGCAGATTGATTATCGGGATAAAGCGACCGTCGGCTTTAATTGACTTCATTCTCCATGTTAAACACTTTTTAGCAATATTTGTTGCCATCAACTTGAAAAAGGATAATCTATTTACCTTAAATTCATTATTATCAGTCTGATTTGTGAAAAAACTCTTTAATGAATATTAACAAACTACTGGCGTGAGACGAACGGATCGGCTTTCTAATTGGAATTTTCCCGTGCGTCACAGGTCACACCATGTGCTGTAATGTTGAGTTTTGCTTTCTTAAATTGTTTATTGTGTGTTTTTAAAGATTAATTATCTGTGAGTTGTACAAGTCCAGTAGTGGGACAAAGGAACATAGCACATGCTCTGGAAGTATTTCTCACCCAAAGCTCAAACTATCCATTGGACTCTTGGTAACTATCTGCTAAAAGCTGCTAGGAATGTGGCCCTGACTCAGGCTGGCTAAGCTGGTACTGAGAGCAGAGACAGTGGGAGGTCAGGGGGTCCTTTGTTTACCTACCAAATCAACCTCAATCTGTCCACTTATCTGGGTATTTCTGTCAAACCTCCTTCTATCTCTCACTCCTATGGCTGTCTGTGTTATTTCCAATCACTCTGCTATATGTTCCCCTGTAATTCACTGTCTTTGAGGTACAGGAATGTATATTTTGTCTCTCATATTTGTATGGGGCCCCTTATTTTGAAGAATTTAATGGAGGATTTTTAAAAATACCATTGCATCTAACATTTCCAACCACGCGTTACCATGTTTTGGATTCATAACAATCTGTGAGTCACTGATGATTAGACTTAATGTCTAATCATTTCTGACTCAGAATTGCTGGCTAGAAATCATATGGAACAGCGTCTCTGGATAAAAGAGAGGGTGTGTTTCTCTCTCTTCCTGTGGTTTGAGACTCCCTTTCTCCCTTGAGAAATTAAGGTTTGGCTCATTTTCTCTGTATGGTTACTTTATAAAGGCCTGTTGTAGCTTGGACTCTAAAAAGTTATCTTTGGTAATTTTCCAATTAGACAAGGTCTTCACAAGTCTTAAGGCATGTCTCAACTGAATACCAGCCTTCATGGAATTAATTTGGCTTCTGGCAGGACTGTATTCAGCCTCCACAGGTGATCAGCACTGTATAGGCTTATATTTTGGCAGATGATTGGTACGGATGTCCCCCGCAGTATTTGGGGGTAGGTGTCTTGGCACAACCAATTTTTTCTGCCTATTCTTGTCAGCAGTGTCACTATAAAAAGATGTTTGACTTCTTGCTGCTTGCACACCAACTTATGCAAATCCAACTCAGGTACCTGCAAAAACATGTTTATGACAAAATGGAGAAACACTCAAATATGTCTTTTCAATATTTTGAAGGTTAAACATGCTAAATGGATTAAATTGTTTTAAATTGTTGTTTTGTGTAAGCTGCCTTGAGAATTTTGTCTACATTAGACAGTTTTACAATGTGGGATGATCACTCACATTAAACCCTAGTAAGTGGCTGTGCAATAATAAATCTTATTGTTTGAGATAATGGTTTCTAACCAGGTGTGCCTGCCGCTGAACTAACTAAAGCTGACCAGTTTTGCACTGTCAGTAGTCAGCGACCTCTAACCTGAGGTGATTCAGCCTGCAGCCTCACAGTGGTCAAGCTCCAGCCTGAACAAGCATTACAGAAACGCTGCTGCAATGCTGGGCTGAGATTAGACTGATGGTGGAGATAACTTGCCCTGGTCTGCAACAACCTCACTCCTTGAAATGGCCAAGAGTGCTGTAGTGTTGAGGTGCTGTGAAGTTCAAAGCTTGGATACTGTGCATCATCCAGCTTCAAATAATTTTGCCAAGACTCTGATTTTCACTGTCAGGTGAAGGTTAACAAGGAATCTTTTGACCAAATACCAATAATTAAATGATGAAATATTTGAAATTTTGCATCATATATTATGATGTTGGCCACTGTATGCAATCACTGAGACATTTTATTCAAATCACTTATGGTCAAATATGCACAGATCCTGTGCCTCTTGTTAAAGTCTCTTTGGATAATAGCCTACACTGGCTAGTTCTGCAAAAAAAACCAGCAAACAGACAGGTTGCCATGTAAGAGCGTTGTTCTCCACATCACCTCTGTCGGTAATGGTCACCTCTAAGAAGTGAGAGCTAACAAATTATCGGGAGCAATAAACTTGATTTATGATGGAGTCTTCTGGAGGCGCGCCGCTCATCCATGCGTCCCAGGACAACGTCCTATGGGAGGGAAGAGGCGGAGGAGGTGGAGTGCAGAGGGAGGGAGTGATGGTGAGAGGGAGAAATTGAATGAGAGGGACAGAGCGAAACTGAGAGGAGCCACCACAACAAAACTTCTCCAACAATCAAGCAAGTGGAACTACAGACTGGCTTTCTCCTTTTCTACTCGCATGGCTGCTTAGTTCCTGCAAATACAACCTCTGCAGTAGTTATAAAGTTTTGGTGGCGGAGGCAGAGGGGGGTCCCCGCTTGGAAAGGATGGACCGTGTAATAAGGACCAGGGCGCGCAGGAGAATACCGCTATTTGTTTTGATCCTACTTCATTTAACGACGACACAAGCTGGTAAAGTATATAGTCCAACACCTGCAGTTGAATCATAAAGAAATCCATTAGCTGTAAATGCGAGAATAAGTAAAAGAAAAGTCGATAGTCTGATGAATGATGCACTTTCCCCTTTATCAAGTTTCCATGACTTCTTTTCAGACACCTTGTTTCATCACTTGGCCACCAGCCAACACGAAGAGATTAGAGCAAAAACATAATCTTAGTTCTTTGTTTTTTCTAAGTTTCACTTTTGATTCCTGGCTGATGTCTCTGCTTTGAATCCGTGTGAATGTTTTGGTGATGCTGCTACTTGCCTTACAGACAGAGTCGCTTCAGGCTGGGATTAAAACTGTGAGCGGGCTCAGACGAGATCACGTTGTTGGAAATTGTCGGAGCGTTTCACAACTGTGCAAATGATTTGCAATTATGTAGAAGCTATATTTGTATATGCATAGGCTACATTTTGCATAATGAGCACATTTGATTGATACAGCTTCTCCAGCTTTCCAAGGTTTGAATTTGAACGCGTCTTGCGTGCGTCAGGTGTGCTGTATGGCTTGCAACGACCTCAGGAAATGTATGATGTCATGTTTGAGTTTGCTTGTGACCAGCGTCGGTTTACTGTGACAAGGTTTAACGTTGGCTTGAGAAAGAGGTGAATGGCTGAACACTGACCAAACTGAGTAGATTAAAATTCCTGTCATGGATCTGTTTAATGTGCCCTCTGCTCACATAGGTTTAAGTGAAGGCGCTTAGCACTAACACTCTTACTGCCATGCTGTAGTTATGGTTATTCTGGCAAACGTACATATTTTACATGTTTAATTGCAGGCTACAACCTTAGATCATATTTTGGACAGCTGTTAGTTTTAGTGACGCAAACCCACTATGTCTTCAGGAGTGGAGTGACTCATTTTTCAGTGATCCACCTGCAAGAATAGGGCCTGTTCTCCGTCAAACAGCTGTTTCTGTCTGTTTGTCACAGTGACCTTGCATCCACATTTCCTGCACTTTCAAATTTGTTCGCCTAGTGCAGCAGTCATTTTAAGACTTCCTCATTTCCAAGATAGCCAGTAACAACCAGGTTGTGCATACATGCTGTATGTCATTTGGCCCACTGCTATCTGTCACCCACACAGGCCTATATGCCCTGTGGCCGCATCCTGAGTATCTTCAACTGGCAACAGACTGTTTATTTGCAGGTGCTGCGGTTTAGAGATGCCTTGGTTGAGCAACATGCCGCAACAGCAGGGGTTAACCCTGCGGTCACCCGAAGTGCCTCATTTCCACTGGTGACTCTCCACATGCACCCACTTTATGGTTGGCAGGATTTGTTGGAATTCATTGGCTGAAATAAAGAGATGGCAGGGGGAAGTCAGCCAACTGACATAATCACATTCAACTGACACAGCGGCTGTGGTGTCCACTGCTCTCTTATGAGGGCTTGTGAAGAAAAAGGCTGGGATGATTTAAAAGTGCATGGACATATGGCGGTGCTGATATGTCGGTCTTAGATATGTGCATGCGGTTGATAATGTGTTTGTTCTCGAATGTTTGTGTGCATGTGTGTGTGTGTGTGTGTATATTACAGTGCGAGAATGTTTTCCCATATGCTTTCTGTGTGTGTTCAAGAGAGATGAGACAGTACTTTGTAGTCATGTTTGCTGACAGAAAGTGAGACATTCTTGCACACGTCCGCAGTTAGTTTCACTCAGAATCCTCTGTTCTTTTGCCTCAACACATTTTTGTTTGGCTTTCTTTTCCTTCTTTTCTTTTTTTTCTGGTCCATTCAAAGTCTGGGACACAGAAGTGTTTGTTTTTATTTTATATGCCTTATCTCTCGATTTACATCATCTCCCTCCTCTTTCTTATGTCCTGCTTCATCCCTGACTGGTTGTATGACAGAGGGGAAATCGTGCATACAGCCCCCTCACTGTGTCCCGTTTGATCCAGCCTCCTCGCCAATCCTGCACCAGACTCCCAAAAGAGGATGACAAGCCTTGTTCCCCTTTGATCCAGTAACAAATTAGTGGTAAATGAAAACAAATGAGAAAGGCAGCTGAATTTAGCACGATAGAGAATAGGAGAAGGGGAATTTTATGCCCATTGCAGCTCTAGTCTATTCTACTGTTTGCATTTCTCTAATGAACATTAACATCAAACATCAGAAGTGTCAGAGATGCTGATGTCTGTCCCTAGTTACCGATGCTGCATGCATATCATCTCAAACTGCTTCTCAGACATTTTGATGAGGCAGACTGTTTGGAACTCCCCCAAGTCTTTAATATGTAGAAATGATGCTTAAACACTTCATGGTGCCGGACTGCAACCTATATTATTCAACACACATCTGGCTTCCAGAAACTCAGTAACCCCCTTCCCCTCAGGCTTCTGTGTTTCTGATCACTCGATGCTTCAAGCAGCTTTCTGTGGGACTAGTTGGAGATGCTTCCTGTAGAATTGCAATGAGCAGACATCAGAGGAGCTGACTTCTTTGCAGTGTCTCCTTACATGTCATCTGCCTCTTTATCCCAGTTTATGAGCCTCAGAGAAGTTTTGTCGTAGTAGTTCACAGTCATCACATGCACATCTTTGTAGAGGTCGCAGGAGTAAACTTTCCTACCGCAGCCATCTGTATACTAACAATATGCTACGCTCAGTGACACTGTGACCTGCTCATATTTCATCTTCTCTGTACCTGGTTGTGTCCTTTAGCGTAGACATCGAGCTGCTAACATTTAGAGGTTTCAAAGTTTTAGAGAGGCCCACAACTTGTTGATGATGAGGAGCAAAACTTCTAAAAGAGCATTACACATGCTGTGTATGTGTGTAGCATATAGTGTTATGTATTGATTTAGTCAACTCCAGTGTTATTCTAAACAATAGTTACCTCAATGTTATGATGTCTGAGCTACCAAGTGACGGCTTGCTTGAAACTTGAATGGGCTTGGTCATGTGTATGCATGCATGTTTGTATGTAGGTAATCCTTTGTGCCTTAGGTGTGTGTGTGCTGTGTACGCACATGTGCATGAGGAATTGTGTGTGTATGCTTGTGTATGTATATGTGGTAGTGTGTTATGTTACATATTTATGAGGACCAGACATTCTCACAAGCTACCCACTTCTTTAAGGGAATTTAGTGATTAGAAATTGGGTCAGGCTAAGTTGAGGTCCAGTGCTAGGCATGCAGTGCAGATTATGGTTAAGGAATGGATTTTCTGTAGCCAAAGAACGTCCTCACAAGTATAGAAGTACAAATATGTGTTTCTGTGTATGTTTGTGTGGAGTGTCTGCCCAGTTAGGGGCCTTGAGGGGCAGGTGTTTTCTCTACGGACCCAGCAGCTTTTGGCCTCTTGGCCCATCAAGCTGTGAAGAAACACGAACAGAACAAACTGTAGAGATTGAAGAATGTGGTTCTGGTGTGAATTGGAGGGAAATCTGTATCCAGATTCCGCCAGAATCCTTCTGCTTCAATACCAAAAGTCTAACTCACAGTGATTAGAAGCCCAAACTACAAGACACATTCACTGACCCATATTAATCATTCCAAACATGCTAAACGGTACCTCATGTAATCATTATTTTCACCTTCAAGACTTTATTTATCTATAATCTTAAATGTGTTTTATTTTTATATTTGATTAATGATTTGTGTGTTTCCCTCATGTTGTACAAAATGAGCAAAGAGATATAGTAGAGGATTTACCATATCAAATCAAATTTTATCATTGATGTAAAAATCTTAAAGGTAAGAGACAAGCTGGTGTTAGTCTATTAATTATGATGTGAAGATGTTAGGATTATAAGGCTGGCTGAGCCAAATATAGCGACTGCATTTGTGCAACCAACAGGCATGTTTGATCTGATACATCATACATAATTCAATGAATACTGAGGCACGAGATGTTCAGTCGTTCATGTCCTGTTAATCGTTGTAGTAAGGAAAGGATCAATCAGTGAATCCGCAGCAGTGCTGTATATTTCATGTGAATTCAAATCCACCAGAAATGGTCACACTATCTGTACTGTATGTATGATACATACAACTCCAATAGGGGATATTCCTCCTGGATCACCTGAAGACCATACTCCCCAAATTAAAAGAACTGCATAAAAATGTTATATTAATAAAAGAGAGTAATTATCATCATCACAATCATCAATCTATACAGCTTATCAGGGTTGTGGCAAAACCATCAATACCATATCATTTTAAACGAACAAGCAAACAAACAAATAGCAGATAGATCCAGAACATTTCTTACTGGCCATTCCACTCTTTCAGTGCCTGTGCAGTTCAGCAGAAAAACTCCACAGCCCTTTTATTGCAGAGGTGTTGTCACAGAATTTCTATTATTGGCAATCACCTCTGTGTTTACATTTAATTGGTTTTCTTGTATCTCCTCATGCCTACATACTAGGTTACAGAACATAATCATATAAATATTAATGATGTGGTATTACAAGTAATGTGGTCGAGGCTGAATGCTGAAAATTGACTAAATACCTCATGTTAGGCACTCTCAGTAGCTTTCATCATTGCTTTCATTGTCCATCTTAATAATATTCATTGACTTCATAACCCATAACCTCTCAGAGTATGTTAAAACACATTCTCAGCAGTCATCTGCACAACCGCTGATTTGACTTGCTGCTAAACTCTCAGTGATAACTGAAAGCAGACGCAGCCACAAAGCACATTCAGTGGGATAAATATCTCTCCCTCTGAGTTTGCATTCTTCCATGCCATTGTCTCTGTGTTAAATTTAGCTTTGTCACATTTTTGATATGGTAGTACACAAGTAAAAGAGGAGGGCGTTCGCCAGATGAACTGAGACAATTTGGCAAGGGCAGAGGTGGCTGTTGACAGTTTTTTTTTCTCTGTGGGTGTCATAATTGAGATATAAACAGTGTGCAGGTGTGACTGTGAGTAGTTAGCGTATCAATCTCAGTTGGCTGTTCATCACTTTAAATTTTCATCTGTTCAGAGAGTGTATTATCTCTCCTCACCCCATAGTGTTGTTGTCCACACACAGCAGTGACCCAGACAAGGGGTCACACCCACTGCTAATTAGATTAAGGCTATTCTTCACAGAGCATGGAAGAAACTGTGTCTGGATTTATTCAACCACTTCCACTGGATCCGTCACCATTTTCCCATTATTAATTACCATCTGTTTTATAGCTTGTCACATTGAATGTTTACTGAAGAAATGTTCTGTAAACAGTAGTTTTCACAGAGAGTGGCATTTCAGTAGACAAAGATTTGAAATGGAAGAAGAGATCCATTCAAAAAGAATAAGACACTGTTTACAGTTCTTTAAATGACTGCTTGATATACACGTGTTCAGCACCTGGTCATGAATTGTCATCTAGTTTATAATGAGATACATATATGTAATGTATCTTCAAACAATAATTGAAATTTCAAATGTCAGCCTTTTTTCCTCCACTCATCTCAGGGTGTGGTCCAAAATACTATGCGAAATTCTCATTGCTCAGATTCATTTTGGCTTCATGTCTTGTTAAAATTCCCCATTTCCCAGCCGCAATAGTTTTTGACAGTGAAGCATTGTGTGAGTGGTATTTTCAGGCTGATCTGGGAGTGTAGGTGGTGTGAGTCATGAAGAATGTCTTCAGAGACATTTGCATTAGAAACACAGAGAACACATTATGTCCATATATGACTGAAGTGGTGCTGGAGTTGTATGACCGCAGGGTATGGAGAGGCTGTGTCAGTTGTCACACTGGCAGAGAAGATACACAGATGTAGACTGTTTGGTGGCATTTCCAGGGGATACAGCAGGATATGTGAGGTGCGGAGGGGAGCTGCTCAGCTCTTTTCTGACAGGAAGTGTGGACAGCACTGTTGCCAGGCAGACACGGTTGCTCCATAGAGGAAAGCATAAGAACAAGAAAAAGTCTTATAAGGAGAACATCTGTGTCTTAATCTGAATTATTATGTGTCTGCTTATACATCACATAGTGTATAATACATGTCAGCCACACCACAACTGTCCTCCCAGAATTGCAGGATGTTTGTGAAAATGCTGGATGTTTCCCATGTACTCTGACCTTTTTTTGTGATTGGAAAACACTTTGAGTCATCCGTCCTCAGAGATTCCATGATGCTATTTCAAACTTGTTGAGACATATCTTCAAATGGTGGGGACAACATGCTGTACAGGGCAGCAGGGTCACCAATAGGTAGCAAGTTCTATCAGTAACCATCTCCGAGTTTTCTTTAAAATGTAAGCTGTAAGCTCAGCCACTCTTGCTAAGTTTCTCTAAAGGCAACACTTTGACAGTTGAGGTACGGATATGATATATACTGTATGATTACCACAAAGCCTAATGAGATGCAAGCAAAGCCTGCTCAGACAGTCAGTGCTGCAGGACAGGTAAAACAAGCATAACTCAGGGTGACATTAATGAATCCATAGCAGAGAACAGATATCTTTGTTTTGTTGATTGCTGCATGGATCTGGACTTCATATGGCAGCCTGCCACTTGCCTGGGGTTTTCCTCTTGATGCCACAGTCAGGGGTGGTGGCATTGAAATGGTGAAATAGGGGATATTCCACAGAACCATGTTTGTATTTTATTTGGGTCATTCCTATCCAGCTATCTTCTGGTGTTGCAGCAGCAGCTATCAGGGCATCCTCTTAAGTTTCTCCCCATGTCCTTCATATCAGCTTGCCAAACTTATCCCTAAACTGTTTATTTTGCACACTTGGGTATGAAATGCCTTTTATTCCCTGCACGTTTAAAGGGCAGATCATTGTGAAAGCTTCTTTTTTTTTTTTTTTTTTTTGAGGAATATCAGCTGCTTCTCTCAGATTTCTCCCTGTGGCATTGTTGCACATTTCAACTTTGTTGTCTCAAGAGTGTCAGAGGTCAACAGTTTTCTATCATTGCTGTAACATGTTTAGAATTGAGCAAGTTATCTTTAAAACTCAAAGTGGTTGAGGCAGAAATATACTTTATGTGGTTCATGGGGTCCATATTATCCATATTATCTTGCATGAAATTAAACAATTATAAGAGGACTGAAGAGTTTTTGCTGAAAAGTTAATTGTGTTAGTTTGTTTTAAGGCCATTTTGTGAGGGGCTGTTTTGGATGAGCTGACAGAAATCCAAGAATCTGATATAATAAGACCCACGATGTTTCAATTTAGAACATTATTCAGACTGTTCCAAACATCACTGCCCTCCTCCCTGTGCATGAATATGTATCACAGAGAGAGAGAAAGAGAGAGAAAGAAATAGATAGATACATAGATAGACAGATAGACAGTTAGATAGGTAGATATATAGATATATAGATAAACAGATAGATAGATAGAGAGTGAATTCTTTACCTTTGACTAATACACAAACGGAACTGAGTTGCAAGGAGGAATCAAACCAGGCCACAATAGGGCAACATAGAGCTCACTTGAGACCAGACAAAGAATGAGACACTCCTACCAGTTCAATTAAATACAGACATTAAGGATTAGGACCCAGACATGATTTAAAGTGCAAAGTAAACTGTTGTGAAGGATAAAGTGCTTTGACAGAAATGCAGATGCTAATAAAGGCTTGTTTTTTTAATCTGACTGAACAAGGTGAACTTGTTACACCCAATTACTTTACTAGCAACTTTAACCAGTATTGTCAAGATTTTTTTATTTTAACAAGCTACCATATGAGACAAAAATACCAGATTCAATAAAACTTTCATGAAACAGTCATTAAGATGTTGTACGATGAAAATGAATCTATCTACTAAAAGAATTAATCTCTGTCTGTGTGTCTATTTGTCTACATGTCCTTTGCGAATCTCTTGAACCATTCATCCAATCAACTCCACAGTTGGCGGGTGCATGTCTGGGGAACAAAAGGAGTGCGGTTTCAAATTTTGTGCACTTTGGACACATTTAATATTAATAAGCTTTGAATAAACAAGCGAACAGCGACCCGCTCAGCTCCATGTCTGAGTGCAGGCGGGGGCTATTTGATATAAACGCTGTCACATCACAGCGCATGAGGCTTCTGGGCTCTGACTCGACTTCGCACTTGGCCCGCTCCGGACAGACACGTTTTGAACGGGCACTGCACTAGTCTCTCTTAAAAATCACAAACACTACTAGACTTTCTTACACATTATGTAAGTGTCCAAAAATTTGTAATCGAAAACAATGTCAGTGTCCTTATCCTTGAACTAAGTGTGGTTTTGACCTTTTAAAATCGATTGATACATTATTCCTTGACATTTAGTTCTTGGTTCACTGTCATGATGGCTAGAGCAGATTTGAAAATCATCCTAAATGACTGTGTGTGGGTGAACATTTATTGGTGACACTTGTATAACAGTCTGAGGTTTCTGTTGTTAGAAACCAGCAACTTCTATAATTTTTTAATTTATACAGCTTGTTTATGACAAAATTTGAGCCCTGAGGTCTTACCTTTAGATTTGTTCCTAATGTTTTTCATTGTTGGAGCCTGGCTGTAATTCACAGCTTAACCTATTTACAGCCCTGTTGCCATGCTAGGGGACTGAGAGGGTGAGCTCTCAAAGCTGCTTGGAATAAATGGCCTCTGCAAATAAATAATGCCATAAAATGTAACCTGGTGCTTTTCTGCAAGCAATGTCTGGGCAACGGTAAACTCTCTCCACATGTTTAATTAACGAGGAGAATAAAAGGCGAGCTCTGTATGAGCAGGGAGAGCTACAGGAGGCAATTTAGGTTTAGGATCCTCATTTCAGATGCCTGGAATGCTAAGTGCTGAGTTGCCCCGAACAGGCTCTCTCTAGCAGCTGGGGGGAGACTGGCTGTGCAGAAAGCTCTGATCCTGCCTAATGCTCATGGCAGCACTTTATCAACAGAACATCTAATAACATGACCAGTGGACTGCAAATAAAGCACAGACTCATTGTAATGAGAGAGACCCACCACAGGGAGAAATCTCATATCTACAGGAGCAACAGTTGCTGTGCTCATTGCACATTAATACTGTATATATTCACACTATAACCTCCATCTTAACAATTGATGAGATTAATTTTCCTATTTGCAGCAAAAATTGACTTGTTTCAACTGTTTTCATGAGAATATTATCAATTATCATGATAGTATTTCCATATATTTCCATGTGCTTCTAGAAAATACTTGAAACAAGAGGAACAAATAGAATCATCTTTTATTTACAGAAATGTTTCTTTTTTCAATAAAAGAAAAAGAAAAAGAAGCTTTGAGGGTTTGATACAAAACTAGCTTACTGAGGACAGATGCAGTGAAAACAGCAGAGCAGTGAGAATTCGCAGTGCGAATATTTGAATCAGTGCTTATCTATGCCAGTTAAGTGTTTGAATTGTGATAAATGCAATGCGGACATATTGTTCCCTGCTGGTGAAGGGGGAGCTGTGTGCAGGTGTCAGCTGTCAGGTGTGCTGCAGTAGGATTATGGGTTAGGCAGTGTACCACCCCTATCCTATAATAACACCCACAGAAGCCTGGCCACCTGCCGCCACATCTCAGAGGCGCTTGTCTCTTCCGACTCCTAGGAAGCAGGAAGCCTGCACACTTTTAAGACCAGCTTCCAGCCGCACTAAACCCTGCTCTTCAGCTCGGTAACAACCAGCACTTAACCGGGCCAGACAACAAAGTGCTGTCACAGTGGCAGAATTTAACTGTGAGGCTGACATGCTATAAGCATGCTGCCGCCATCTGCCACAAGCTCCACCCAACCATAGTAAAGTTTTTCATATAGTGCTAGAAACAGGAATAAACAGGAAGCAGGATATCATTTATTTAAAAGCATGTAAACAGTACCTTGTTTCATAAGACATAATTAGAGAATCAATGAGCATGAAATGAAAAAATAAAACACCTTATTTCTTTTATCTATAACTATGTGCAGATGATTCATTTTATCTTTCTTTTCATTCCCAGCTGATCCCATTGATGTTCTGAGAGTGCTGGAGCTGTCGGAGAATATGCAGGGGGTGTCCCTGGAGGCTGGTCTCTGCACCAGCAGGAAGGGGATGGAGGAAACAGACCTGGCCTACAGGATTGACAAAAAGATCCAGCTCAGTGCTCCCACCAAACAGCTTTTCCCTGGTAGTAGACTTTTTTCCTAGTAGACCATATATAATGTAGCCTCCAGTCCCACCCAGCAATGAAATTACTTGAGTATTTCTGAAAAGCACCCAAATGTGTCACTTTTGTAAGGGATTCTTCTTTCAGTAAAACCTTAAGAAATCTGACTTTGAACTCCCTTAATGCCTCCTTGCGGGTGCTCACTGCTTTCACGGGCAATATTTTTCATCATTATTATCTTTACTCAGGTCTCACTGGCAGCAGGGGGTGCCTGCATGTTATAAAAATGCCTGCTCCCCACTGTGCTCTCTCTTGTATGACTTAACATCTCTCCTATTTTCTCCTATTTTCTCCTATTTTCTCCTCTCCCCTCCTCTCCTCTTCTCTCCTCTCCTCTCCTCTCCTCTCCTCTCCTCTTCTCTTCTCTCTTCCAGATTTCAAATTTCCGGTGAATTTCTCCCTGATGACTACTGTGCGAGCTAAAAAGGGCTCCCAGTTCTTCCTGCTCGCCATGTATGATGACCAGGGGGTGCAGCAGCTCGGGCTCGAATTGGGTCGTTCACCTGTCTTCCTGTATGAGGACCAGCATGGGCAGCCCACACCAGACCTGTACCCTACCTTCAACAAGATCAACCTGGCTGATGGAAAGTGGGTAGTTTAATGGCCTGTAACTTCTCCATTAGACTAGATATCAATGAAATATCTGCCCCTCTGTTGACTTGGCAGCACACTATATCTGATATGTGTGTTGAAGAGATCAGATTCACCTGCACTGTGTAATTTATATAAAATGTGGATGTTTAATTTTCCCCAAGCCTTGAAATCTGAGGCAGACCTCTCATTTCTGCAGTCTGATTTATCTGCTCTCAGTGTGCCTGACCTTGAGCGACCTTAAAAGGAAAAAGATTCTTGTGGAGTGCTTGCTGCAATTATTCGACCTGACCAAAAGAGTTTAGGAAATCAACCCTTCACAGGCTCAAAGGCACAAAATAAAATTTCAGAATAGCTCTCTCCAAGGTTGAACTGTCAGTTAATCCCCTCTCTCTTTGCTTTTACAGATGGCATAGGATAGCCTACAGTGTGCAGGACAAGTCTGTGACCCTCTACTTGGACTGTCAGAAAGTAGAGACCCAAGATCTGCTGCGTGGGGACAACGCTGTAGTCAGCACAGAGGGTGTCACTGTGTTTGGGACACGGCTGCTGGATGAAGATGTATTTGAGGTAGGACGTTCTCAAAATGTTGGAACTTCTGGAGACTGATCATACTGTTTTTGTCCTATTTGTAAAATCAAAATTTTAGGGCTGTAGTCAACCAAAGAAAATCTTGGTCGACTAAAATCATACATAATCTTCAACTAATCGATTAGTCGCGGGGGGGGCTTTTTTTGGCCTGGCGGGGGTTCTCGTTGTTATCATAATAGGAGAAACACTGATTCAGTAAACGTTCAGTACGTTCAGTAAACGTTCAGTACAGTTAGACCCAGCAGTCTCCATTAGGTTGGGCGAAAGTTGTGAAAACAACGGGGGTGTTTTGAATACACCGCTGTTTTCACAGGAAATTTGTTAGTCTGTCCCTCCCGCCACAGGACATAATGGATTACTCCTGGAAAGCTATTGATGTAGCACTTTTCTCCTTATGAAAACAACATGGAGATTATTCGACCAATGAGAATTTAGTTGGACAAGACCAACTAATCTACTTGTCAACCAGCCCTACAAAATTTCCTGTTTTTTAATGTACTTAGCCAAAGTTTTAACAGGTCTGGTTGGGCAGTAATAAAAGGAAAAACTCATTTGAATGCATCATTCAGTTGATTGCCAGCAAGTGTGCCTTTTGTGCACTTATGTATTGAGATGGACAAAGAAGGTAAATGATGTGAACTTTGTGTTATTAAATATTTATGTGAAACCGTGGGAGACTTCTTTACTGGGGAAATAGACAATGCATATTAGCTGAATCATCTTACAAGGCGCTGTAGGCGGATGTCCTGGTGACCTTGTTTTCATTTGAACAGCTTTTCTTTTTTCTTACTTTGTTTCTAAGCCTCTATCTCACCATGCTTCACGTTTAACCAAATTAAGTGCATTTTTATTAACACTGCTCCTTATTTGAGCTTTTCTACAGCCAAGTGAGTGAAGTGATAAAGATCTGGATTGTTTGTTGATCAGATTAGATAACCTCTTCAACCCTGCTGCAACAATGTCTGTGCATTGCTCATATCCACCAAGATCTAAAACATACCAAACATTTGAATAGTTTGAATAGTTCCCTGTATATCTTGAAAGTATTTCCCTGCATATCATACTTTATATGATCTATACATTATGATACAGTATAAAACTGTGTCAGTGAAATGGTGGGATGAGCAGAATATAAATGTATTTGATACTTTGGGACTAACTTTAAAGATACTTGAGACAAGATTGAAAGGGAAAATCAGGGTTCAAGAGGCTATGGGGTGACCGGGGTCTCCTGTCAATCAAGTGCTGCAAGAACAAAGCATTATGGGGGAAAAGAAGTGTTTTGAAGGGAGTGGGAAGGAGGGGATGTGCTGTTCAGACATGCCCAGCCTCATCATTTCCATTGTAAAGGCAAGAAATGACACATTCTCTTTGCTTTTCGGATTTGTCAGTGTAGATCAGTTGGCTATATGTGCTGATCTGACACAGAATGGCCATTTGTGCATTTGGGCGTTAAGACACATTCTTGTCCGGGAATGTGTGTGGTTTGGTGATGTCCTTTGATGGTCAGGACTCATCCTCTTGCAGGAGAAATACCAGCTCCCTTTGGCTACAAATATTGGGGTTTTATGTCAGAGAGGACGAGTTACTGTGAAAGTCATGTCACCATGTATCTAACTGAAAGCTTAGATCATTTGATCCTTTTTGAGGGATCTTCAGTTTTGAATATGTGTCCACATATGTATCTATATTCAGGGAAAAAATGGAAGAGCAAAAGATTCAATCTAAACTTTGGGAGTGGTTCCAATTCTGCTTTTTTCAGCGCAGTAACCTTTATTGTCTCTGTGCTTCCCATGACAATATGCAACTGCTGCTCCGTTATCATTCCCAATAAGGCTCCACTCTAAGTCTCTAGCCCTCAGCATGAAATAGAGATCAGCCCATTCACCCTTCCCCTGCCTTATCCTTGGGGCTCTGTGTCTGCTCAGCGATGGAGCAAGAAGACAACCAAAGATAGACAGAGGTATGAGGTACATTCAAGTTCAGAAAAATGGCCATCTCCCAAATCCCTTCTCCCTCAGTGTCCCAAGAATAGCCCACAGTCTGTAAAAGAGAACATAGTTAAATTTTAAGAATGTACAGAGGGAGGGTTGTTATAACTCCCTATTGGCCTAATAGACAGAAACCACAGCCTTCTCTACTTTCGCCAGAAGAAACCAGATGTCCTTGATACTGACAAGTGGACACCTACTGCCTGTGGGTTTTTGCTTATGTAGTCAATAACTACCTTCTTAACCTTGTCCACTCACTCAACTTTACCTTCTCTGTGCCCTAACGTAACCTCAGTTGCCCCTCCCATGCTGTAAGTTATTTCCCCTAAACTTCCCTCTGAGTCACTGACAGGCATTCCAGTTTTTAAGTACTTTATATCCCACTTCAGTGAAGAAATGTGTCTCCTTGTAATCTCTATAAATTTCCCTTTTCAAAAGCAATGGAGACCATTTAATCATTGGCCTTACTCCAAAAATATTCCCATACTTTATTTATCATCCAAGAGTTATGATGATGATACAGTATGTGTGGTGATGACTAATACCCATCATCTGTTGATCAGATCCTTCCTGCAGTCCAATCCATGTACTTTTTGTGGTCATGTGTCTGAGAGTTTTCATTTAATTTAATCTAGAATTGAGCCTCTGTGGACCAAGTGAAAAAAAAAAAAACCTCAAATGAGTCAAATGATTTCTTCTGTTTGAGATTTTTGGATACATGTGATGGTAAAATATAATTTTCAGGGTGTGCTTTCAAGTACTCATATGTATGTCTGACTGTGCATATTTAAGCATCAGTGTTCTATACCCCGGGTGAGGCTGGTACCAGGGGAGGAGAGATTAAGCAGGCTGACCTCTGGGCCTCTGTTCCCAGGCCCTGGTTCTGGGGGAGGAGGCCAGTGTTCCGGCCCAGTTCTCCCAGCGTGGGAGCTCAGTGTGGGAGCATGGGGACCGTGGTCAGCCACTAATGTCTCTATTGCTTCCAGATTGCCTACAAATGACTTCAGAAGTTTGGTGTTCAAACTCAACACTCTGCTTGCATTTGGAGAAAAGCAAACATCAGACTGTCCACAAGTCTGGTTGTGCTTCTTCTTGGCCGCTGTGTGCCCTGTGTATGTGCCTCCAACATGCTGACTGCTTAGATAAGATCCAGCCCAGCGTTTATTTGTTAGGAAATTCAGATCCTTTCCATCTCGATTAGGACTGGAAACGTGAAATGTTTTTGGCTCACTGTAATAGGCATGTTGAAACTATGACTTGTCAAGCATATCATTAAAGGCCAGCTTTATTTGAATGCTTAGCAACACCATCAATTTACTGCAAAAATTGGAGAAGCGCATTAAATCGGTCAAGGTCTATTTGAATCATATTTTACCTTGATAATGACTTATGTCTGATGATGGTCAGATGTTTTTGGTTAGTCGTGAACATCTGTTGTACTTTAAGAAAATGAGGAGCATCAAAATGTTGTTTCATTACAGTAAGCTTGTTTGTTACAAACTTTTGCTTGCTCCTTCACCCACACAAGGTTGTGACTCACCCAAGAACACATGTTATTGTTTTAGAGAGTGAGGTCTGATTAAATCACTGCAAATGAGTGGACTGCGCCTCGGATAAGATCTAGTTAGTTGAGATTTGGTGAAGCAGTGTGACTGCTGGCTAGCTGGCACCTTGTTGCAGACAGCAGGGGAAAGCAAAGAGGTCACTCTGAAACACTAATGAACCTTTGCCAACAGAGCCATGTGTGACTTCATGCAGGATGTTTGTGAGCCATCAGAAATTTGTGGATTCAGCTGAGGTGTTCTCCTTTTCAAGATGTTCTCACATGTCGTCTTTAGATGTTCTTTCCCTGTACTAAATGGGGAACGTTGGAGCGCACATGATTTTGGGCAACACTTAACTCACTGTGTGTTTCTAGAGGAGAGAAACCCTGCTAGGCAAGAAAAATAGGAACACTTCTCTGTGAAAGTGTTGCCTTTGATCTCAAATTGAGATTGGATTAGATTGGATTAGCTCCCTGTTGCTTTCTCTCTAACTCTCTCTCACCTTAGAGAGAGAGAGTGCAATAATTTCCTTTGCTTGACACTGGCTTTTGGCCAAAATGGGAAGAAAAAAGGATAAGTGGATAACCTTTCATGTTTGGTGTATTAAAGCACAAATGACTGTTTCAACAGTCATTTCTACCGTAGGTTTACAGTTTTGTGTATGGTGATCAAGACTCAGGGCTCACATGGACATGCATTGCTGATAATGCATGATTTGAGCTGTATTAGAAGATATATGAGCTGATGGCGGGTAACAGAGAGGCGATATGTTTTGATTTATTTCACCTCTGGCCGCTAAATCCTAATTAAAGAGATTACAATGGGACTATAATTACCACAACATCAAGCAGTTAATCTGACTTAATTTATCACAAATGGCTGCCCAGCTGTCCCTGGATAACATTTCACCCAGCAATATGTTTGCAATGGCCTGTCAGTTACATAGATTTGTATCGCTAATGCAATCTAAACCTTGTCAAACACTCCGCCATGGGACTGCCTGCATGTTGTTCATATTGAATTACTTTCTGACTTGTGCGTCAGAAAGAGGGTGCCTTGCAGCTCAGTTGTTTTTACCATCAATTAATCTTTTGGATTTGTATTTGTTTTTGAACCTATGAAATATTAAAAAAATGACAAATGCCCATCAAAATTTATTTTAGCCAAAATTGTTGTGTTAGTATTGTTTTCTTAACCTTCAATATTAATATGTCAATTGTATTTAGGAATCATATAATCAAACTATTAAAGTTATGTAACAGAGACAAGCATTTTTAAAGTATTGTGTTTGGTATTTTACTTGATAAATGACTGTGAATCAACACATTTTCTTTTGATTGATGAATCAATTATTCGAGTCATTGCAGCACTCCAAAGCACTATGTAATAATATGAGGCTTATGTGGACAGAGTGATGTTGAGTATAAGGCCATTAAATCCAACAGAGGCTCTGGGCTTAGTGCTGCAGGGTCCAGTAGGGCTGTCTCTGTGCATGTTTGTGTATACACACTGGCTACGCCTCCAGGGCAGGACGGGAAGTGAAAGGTCCTGACAGCGGTGGTGAGAGAGAGAGCTATTTGACTGTTTTGTGTACACAATCAGGCCCCTCCTGGAGTTAAGAGAAGCAACAGTCAGTAGCAATTGCAGTGGCACTTTGATTATACAACCATGTTTCCCTTTGCATTACATCTAGGTATGCAGCCAGTTTTGTTGTTCTCATCATGTCTGTGGTGTTGTTGTGTATTGTTACAGGTTGATTCTTGGGATGATTGCATTGAATATCTACACTGTGCACTAACAGCTACTGTGTGTTTCTGTCACTGAGATGATTCCACTTCTCCTGTATGCCAGCCCTTATAACATGACACTTATCTACCTTTCTGTCTGCTTTCTGGTTTATTTCAGGGGGATATTCAGCAACTACTGATTCAGGATGACCCCCAGGCTGCTGCCGACTACTGTGTAAACTACATACCAGACTGTGACTCTGCTTTGCCCTACAACAGCCAAGCCCTGGACCTGCAGGAGGTCAGTACTGCCACCAACAGGAGGCAATGCCTACTTGAAAAACCTATGCATATTGCATAGCCATGGCTTGTATTTTTATTGGAACACAAAGGACAGGATATATTTATTCTTTTTTGTTATAGTTTAGTTGTGTTTTCCACATTTCCTTATTAGAGGCCATGTGTTTTATAATAAGGTTGAAGCAATATGAGGAGCTTCTTCCTCTGGCACTCATGCTGAAACATTATCACGTCCTTCTGGCTGCTAGAGTGGGCTTGCAGAGACCCTCGTTTCAGTAAAAGGAGAACAAGCATGGCTATCAATAGAGCTATGTGTCCCAGAAACTCTTGATCATATGATTTACAAGCAGACCACAGCCCCAGCCAAGAAGAGGTTTGAGTATAGTGCAAATGTACTGAGTGTTTGCAAAAAGAGATTTGAGAGATTAAGACAGAATAGGCCATCAGTCAAAGTAGATGTGTCTTCTTTCAAATGCAGCCAGCAGTGGAGCATTCTTTAGGTCAGGTGTTCCTCTGGCAAGACACACACACATACATAGAGCCAGGAGCCTATAACTCATATGCGATATAATAACTCTTCCCCTCCTCAAGGCTTGCAAAAAAAATGTAATCAATCATGGATATGAATTACTGTATATTTATTTAGTGGTGTGTGAAAGAGAGAGATAAGGAGGCAGAGGAAGAGAGGCTGAGAGATGCACATGTGTGTGTGGCTGGGTTTCAAGGAATACGCAGTTATACAATAATACACGTTAATGTCTTACTTATGTGTCTATTTGCTTATGTGTATGTCACATGCACACTTATGTGAGTGCACGTGTGTCTGTACTCAACTCTGCACCCGGCATTGATAATGCTCCAGGGATGGTTCAATAATAAAGTGTGAGGCCATTTTGATACTCATCCAGTTGGCTTTTACGGAGCTACAGCTGAGCAATAAGCTCGGAATCCAGAGCACGTCAACATCTGTCACCCCACTGACCTATTTCCCATCATATCTCCTTTACACAACAACCTTGTTTACAAGTGGATCTAAATCACGTCACTGATGTCTTTCACAGACAGGGCCTTTAGCATTGTTTTCAGGCAGAGTCCATTCATGTCACTGACATGCAATGGACATCACTCTGGTGGATGACACAACACATATTTGCCACTTGCCAGAGCACATGAGAATTAGCACCTCTGTGGAATCATAGACAGGGTGACCTCTGACCACAAAGGCAAATACAATATGTCTTCTGCTTTGCCTAAGAGAAAACAACAGTGACTGTTTGTTTGTTCCTTCTTATTTCCTGTTTGTTTGGTTCTTACCAGCTCAGTGGGAATCACAGTAGGTCTCTGACCCTATAAGGGCGTGGCAGGCCTGCATGCCTTGTGTCACTCTCCTGTTCCTTGCTATTTCCTATATTGTGTTTTTATTCACAACAGTGTTTGTTTTGTCTCCATCCTCCACCTGTGCCTTCATATTGTATTCCCCTTTTTCATAAAAAGAAGTCTGATGCCTTGATGCAGAGTGACCAGCCAGGAGAACCAAAAGAGCAATCCAAAGAGGACAGAAAAGGCAAGAAGAACAAAAAGAAGAGGGACAAGGGCTCTAAGGGCAAAGGCAAACGCAAAGGCAAGGGCAAGGGCAAGGGCAAGAAGGGATCCCGAAAGAAGAAACGTGAAGAGGAGGGTCTTGAGGATGGCTTCCTCAGAGTGTCCACAACGCTTCCTGAGTATCTATCCCAAGAACCTTTTCAGCCCACTAAGTTGCCAGACTTTAAGAGCACCCTTGAAACTGTCATTCCCACTGAAGTCTTCGACAAGACCCTCATGGAGATGCCCACACACGAACCGGACTCCACAACTGAGGCCCCCACTGTGGTACCCAGTGCATTGCCTGAATCAAAGGTCACTAAGGAGGTAGACAAGTTAACCTGTAGATGCCCTACGACCCCACCTCATCCCTTCATTTGCAGTTCTAACCGATCACTCCCTTAATACCTTCTAACCATAGAGAGCACCTTTTCCCTCTCAAGTTGCTTACCACCGCCACCACCACTAACCATCACCATCCTAATCATCATCTCTTCTACATCCCTACCAGAAAACATGGAGAATGCATCTTAAATGAGAAATCAATCTCTACTGATCTCACTACTGAATATGCCTTCTGTCTGTGTGTGTCTTTTTTTTTTTTTTTGTAGAACATGCAGTACCATGCATACCATGCTTTATGGTATGCATGGTACATACAGTATAAATTTTCCTATATGCAAATGTATGGAATCAATATTGGGTTTACAGTTCATTCAAGGTGAATATTGTGCTCAGAGACCATCTAATCCTTTAAATTATTCCGCACATACTAATATGAATATGCCATAATGGCTGTACATAATTAAATCATTGAATCAACTTTTAACTTCCCACAGTAACAAACAAGGGATGTTTCTGTATGTCTCCTTCATGTTTATTATTTGCTAATTTGCCAAGTAAACTAATTTTTCATGCTCACGCTGTTTCTGTTGCTGTTGCAGTCTCTGCTATGCTGCCACATGAATCTGATGTAGTCCATCAGCTAATTGCGCTCCAGTATTGTAATTAACTGCACACCTGTCAACCTGTATCCTGGATAATCAACACATTCACAAAAATCCACCTGTTTTGCCAACATGTATATTGTACAATTGAAACTGTGCCCTGACTCGGAGGCACTGTGCACTAATGATAAGTGCTCAGAGTCTTCTGGTTGAGCTTTGATATGACTCATTGAAGCCCTTATGTTGGCCTGCAGGAGGATAAGTCAGTGAAGAATCCAGTAATGGAGGAGTATGGAGATGACCTTTATGGAGACCTCCATGATGATCTCACAGTTTCCACGGTAACAGTGGGCCCGAATGTTACTGAATATGAGGTAGGTTAAATGCAAATGCAATAAAAGAAATGTCTCCACATTGGCACAGAAACAACAGTGAGGTTATTTTGGTATTCACTACACTTGTCACTAATGGAGTTTTTCATTCCTTAACAGATTCTTGAATATGAAGATTACAAGAATGACACAATGTCAGAGTACGAAGAGTATGAATTATATGAGAACAGCTATAACTTTGCGGAGCGGGAAAGAGCAGAGACGTGGGATGGAGAGGTAAATCTCAAAGTGAGCTCATATACATCAAGTGAGTGGTCATGCCTTCAATTGCCCGTGTCAAGTGATTCTAACAATCCACATCTGCTCATCTGTTTCTCCTCCTCAGGCTAGCCTCAGAGCAGAGAAAGGCCAGAAGGGAGAGCCAGCTATTATTGAACCGGTGAGCTGCCAGAGGCATTTAATGAATAGTCTAGTAGCTTTAGTTATGAGTATGGGAGTGAGTTCATACTCTTCAATTGTACATTCAGCTCTATCTGTGCTTGTTTCTAGGGTACATTAGTAGAAGGACCCCCAGGTCTACCAGGGCCAGAGGTGAGCATATTCACTGCCTGAAAACAAAACAAAATTGTTTGACCACATCTTGTCTCTGTAATTGTACGTATTACCATTTGAATCAGGATGTTGCATAATGTAACACAAGCTGGGACTGTCCAGATGTGTTGTGGTGCAAAATGTTGAGAATTTTATAGTAGCTATCAGGATGCATCTGTGATGTCTTTGGGGGAAAGAAAACAAGGTTTTCAGAGGTTACACCCAAAAATATACCACTGTTATGCAGTATGTTGCTTTACACAATGACGCTTTGTGACAGATAGCTTGGTAATATTTTTGTGTACATCAACTAACACACCATGAATTGACTACTAAAAGTGCATCATCACTGAGAAGTAAAAATAATGAGGCTTTGATTCCAAACTACATAGAGAAATAAAAAGCAATTATTGACAAGCATTTGGAGGATTAGACTATGGTGTAGAAGATCGGGATTTCATTGAAACTACAATATTGCATTGTTCTTTATAAATGGTTATTTGAGAGCTGCAAATGTTTCCTTCACAGGGGCTCACTGGACCAGCTGGACCAACAGGCCCTCCAGGACCCAGGGGAGATCCTGGTGAAATGGTGAGTGTGGTGAGGGGAGGACCTTGAGTCATTGGTAGAAAGTCCAGTGGGTTGATTTGACCTCAGTTTGACTGCTTCACCCTAGGGACATATGTCCATGGGATCACAATGACCTGGTTCACTGAACTGAACCTGCTGGACTTCAGGGAGGGACACTGACTCACACATGTTTGACCTAATTTTCTTATTCTGTTTATGTGTGATTGCTCAAATAAGTGTATTTGTCTATTAATCATCACAATGGAACACACACACACACACACACACACACACACACACACACACACTGATAGATGTCTTATCTCAGTAGATTATGTTTTTTATCATTTTGCTCTGTAAACAGTTTATTTCCGTGTGGATCCCCAATGGCTTACAAGCACATCACATTCAGTCCCTATACACACTTCCCATAGCTATTTACAGTTCATGTTCATTAAACAAGCCTATATTTTATTTACTTAGATGAAATCAGAAGAGATGCAACAATGGTGGCTTTCCCCTACTATCCACTTTTGCACAATTGACTTATCAAATACATGTTTTAATACAGGATCTCTTTTGTATGGTAAAATTTAAAAGCAGTAATGGCCTCCAGGTCTTGAAACACAGGTATCGTAAGTTTTACATTTGAAGGAATAGAAGGCATAGAAAGAGCTCTGTCTTTGTTCACACTGCAGCATGAGACTGTTTAACACACTTTAGGCTGTGCACCAGTGATTGACACATATGAATTGGCTCATGTCTTTATGGCATTGTGTAATACATACTGTACACAATTTATGCTGCTGGTAGAAAATCATACGCCTGCTGGATGGATTACAATAATTAATCATGACAACTCATTTAGTTATATTCTGTGTTATTATATAATATATTTTAAAAACAAATAAAGATTTCTTCCAATGGATAACTAGACACAATTCCACTTCTGCTTCAGTTATTTGTCATTTATTTGACAAAAGGCAGTACCAGGAATGGTACAGTTCATTCATTAACAAATATGGTAGGGAAATGTGTCTTATCAATTTGAATACTAGTTAGGATAGTTTAACAATAATCTGATCAACACAATCTTTATAAATCAATGCTGCATGAAATGACTTTGTACGATGGATATTTAGACTGTAAAGAGAAAATAAAGTAGTGCATAAGATATTCCTTGTGGAAATGGAACAAAGGTTGTTTTTACAGTGATTAGATTAGATTGCAGGGATGTTTTTGTCTCTCTTTTTAGACTCTCTCTATCTCTTTCTCTCTCTCTGTCTAACGCACACACACACACACACACATATACACACACAGTAGCAGATGTTTATCCCCTTTCCTGTTGTCTCTTTTAAGGGTCCTCCAGGACGTCCTGGTCTTGCTGGGGTCGATGGGATTCCAGGTCCTCCGGGAACCCTGTTGATGCTACCTGTAAGACTTTAAAACACACTCACGCATGCCTCACACATACAAACACACACAGAGCACACCCTCTGACAATGTGGTGTCATGGCATGACCACAAGGGGGGGCTGTTTGATTGAACTTCATTTACATTTTGGGAGTCCTGCAGTGGGAACTGACTCCTCCTTTTCATTGCTTCCAGTTCCAGTATGGAGGTGATTCCCAGAAGGGACCAGTGGTGTCTCCCCAGGAGGCACAAGCACAAGCTATTCTGCAACAGGCCCAGGTAAACTTCACAGAAACCTGTGCCTTGTGATCATAATGCCATATTATAACATCAGAGACATCATTTTAATTTACGCTATATGAGTAGCAATTCATTGCATATTAAAAGGTACCTTGTGCAGCGTACATGAACCATCCAGTTGTGTTTTTCTTCCAGCTGTCAATGAAAGGACCTCCAGGTCCAATGGGTCTTACAGGGCGACCAGGCCCAGTGGTAAGGCACTCCTCTGACCTTGACCAAATATGCATTGTACCTCAAGGGCTCCTGCGACCTTTAACCTCAACTTCACATTCTGTCCACCCAGACACAAGCTCTATTCTCTCCTTCCCATCCTAACCTCACCACTCTTCATGCTCAGTATGATCAAATCGCTTTTAAAATCTGCTCCCATTTATGAAAGAAATCGCCGTAGGGCTGCAAAAATGAACAGTTTTAAGATGATTTGTTGTTTGCTCATTCATATTTTGTTTGTTTGGTGTTAAATTTGAGAGAAGGTTTGAATCGCTCCTGTGCATCTTGTCATGCTTTAATAAGTTTTTGTTTCTATTTCACAGGGTGTTCCAGGCCCCACTGGGCTCAAAGGAGACAGCGGAGACAGTGGCCCTACTGTAAGATTAGACATTATATTTACTTCACTACTAGCTCCTATCATACCACTGTTTTTCTTTATCACACTATTAAGTTCCTTTTGTCTTCTTGCCTTCCTCTTTACACCATTTTCCATTTATCTTGCTCTCCTTCCTCATATAGGGACCACGTGGAATGCCAGGCCCTCCAGGAATTAATGGAAAGCTGGGAAAGAGGGTGAGATATCTTGAGCATTGCTGGTTTCCTAACTGGAAACCTCAGCATCTTGTGTTAAAAGCATACTCTGCCTGGTGCACTCTAGAACCTATTTTAACTGGATTGTGTATCTGTTAGGGGCACGCAGGAAGGGACGGAGGTCGTGGAGCACCAGGTGAAACAGGCTCTAAGGTAAGCTCCTTGAGATCTCACGGTACTGCATTGCAGTAGTGATAATCTCATCTAATTGAGCTGCACCAACAACCTAGAGAATATTTGTTCCAGCAAAGGATTAATGTCCTTTCTGCATATTTGGATACTAGTTGAGGTTGATATTTGTGTGAATGCTACATTGCCAGTTGTCAGAACATATTACTGATGTTTGGTGTTAAGTTTCCTTGAATTCAGTTCCACGTTTCCATGCACAGAACAATCCCACATGTGTTTAGGCAGCAAGGTCTTGTACGATAACAAACTCCACTCTAAATCTCCACTTGCAAGTGTAAGCCTTTAGGTATCTAGCAGCCCACAGCTTATAATATGTATTGACAACGAGGCAACTCAATACCTAACAGCTGCAGGAAGAGCTTACTAAATAAATCAGGCTCCCCTGATGCCGGGTCTGACAGAACAGCAGAGTCTTTATCAGTCAAAGCAGCATTTTAGCAGACCTACAGCTAATCTGAAAGCTCCCTCTCCCCGACACACACTCAGAGCAGATGGGAGGCTCTGCCAGGGGAGACTTTCGGTACAATTCTGCTAATGTTTACACATTACCGTATGTGTGTGTGTTTCAGGCTTTAATGCACTTGCTTCTCTATTACTTCTCAGGGTGACAGGGGTTTTGACGGCCTGCCAGGTCTCCCAGGAAACAAGGGACACAGAGTGAGTCAGATTTGGTAACTTGAAATTGTCACTGTATTTATTTAGTTATTCAGACACTAACATGCAACAGTACCACAGCATGCATGAATACCTCACACATCATATGGCAGATGTTTATTTGCATATTACGATCACGATGATTGCTGTGATTTCTGTGATGACAGTGTACACTAAAAAGCATCTGCTCGAGCTCCTCTGCTATAAACAGAACAGTCTTAAATGTCTTGAGGGTTGTGGCTAATGCTTTTATCTTGTAGGGGGACAGAGGAAAGCCTGGTCCTTATGGGCCTGTTGGAGAGTCAGGAGAAAAGGTGAGTGCATGGTACTTTCCAAAAATTACTTGAAACAAACAGAAAACATATATCCTGCAGCAGTGCCTTGTTTTTCCTAATTTTCCATCACGCAAGTTTAAAGGGGAAATCTTTTCCAGATCAATGAATCAATTCTATAAACCATTTAGATGGTAAAGCACCACAGATCAAAGCAGGCTTTACTGAAATTAAGTCATAAACTCCTGAATTTTTAATTCTGCTATGCTGGACTGAGCTCATTCAGTATCAAGGTTTGCAAATGACATGAAAGCAATGCAATGCATCCCTGACATAGAATTGAAAATATGAAAGATAGAAGCTCTGTCAAGATGGTATCAATTCATGCAGGCAGGCGGGTGAAGTTTGAGAGAGCAGTCTATTAGTCTTTGCTCGAAGATAGTTGAGCCTTATCTGTCAGGCAGTGAATTTCTTTAATGAGCTATTTTCACAGATTATGTCTCTGGGGATATAAATGTATCCATGCCTGAGGCTGACTTAGAGAGGTGCATGAGATTTATATGTAGAATCTGTTTCTTTCTTTGTTATTTTAGGGATCTGATGGACCTGTGGGGCCAAGAGGTCAACCAGGTGAACCTGTAAGTGATGTTCCCTCTCTGTCTTTCGCTCTCGAACACACACACACCTACTTGTACATGCACACTTATAGTCATCGGCAATCATTCGAAGTTGAGTATGATGGTCCTCCTGGGGGGTCCTTATTATCGGTCTTCAAATGGCTGAGGAGACCAATTCTGGAGCCACAAACTTTCTTGCAGTGTGGGCATTGATGTGAGGTACTGGAGTGGAATGTGGCAGAGCCTTTTTGATGTGGACTCTATCCTTTCTTTGCTGCTGCAGCCTGTCGGAGATCATCTTAATGGAATGTGGCTTGTTCATGTTCTGTTTTGAGCAAGGTCTTCCCAGTTAGAGCTGTTTATGTGGAATTCTTTGAGAAACATTTTTTTAAACGCTTTTTCTGACCTCCAGGTGCTTGTTGGCCAGCATTTAGTTCTGAGTAGAGGACCTGTTTTGGGAGGCATATGTCAAAAATTACTATTACATGGCCTGTCCATCTCAGCTGGTGTTTAAAGATGGTGGTGGCAATGTTTGTGATGTGATGATGTTTGATTCCTCAAGAACACTGATGTGAATATGCCTCTCTTTCCAGCTAATACTGAAAATTTGTTTCGCAGGCATGTCTATTGGTAGGGCTCCAGGGCTCCTATATGCCTACTGTAGGTAATCCTGGTCTCTGCACCATATAAAGGTGTGGGCAAGATAACTGCCTTGTAGACCAGCAGCTTGGTCTTTGCAAGCAGGTCAGAGTTTTCAGACTCTTCAACGGAAGTTTACGAAGCCCCACTGGCACAGCAGATGCAATGTATCTCACTGTCGATGTCTGTCCTTGAGGAGAGGTGACTTCCAAGGTGGGGGAACTGGTCCATATTTTCAAGGCTTACACTGTCAATTGTTATTGTTGGCGGGGGTGCAGAGATGTCTGGTGGGGGCTGATGGAGAACATTTCTGACCGCATAGAGGAGATCCCACTGGATGCAATAATTCAGCCAGGAAGTTGGTGAGGCAGACGATTTTTAGGGGACCTTTTCTAGTCCCCTCCTATTCTGGGGTGAGCAGTGCGGACCCTGAAAAGGGCTGCTCAGTCATGGGTGAAAGCACCAAAGAATTCTGCTGCCTCAGTCTGAGAATCCAGCGACTCAACTTCACCCACCGCCTGTGTGCCAGTTTGTGATTAGGAGCTTCCAGACTTCCTGGCTCTGCTCCAGTTGCCACTTGCTGATTGCCACAGGGCTTGGGATTGGGGTGTGCAGTTGAGTTATCCCCTACAGGTGAATGCCTGTGCGTGACGTGAAGAGAATGGTGCACAGACAGCCACCAAACAATCCTTGACAGAGACAGACCTGCAACCAATGGCATGGACTCCATGGCAACTGTAGGTCTCCCCCTGCTGCAGCCTTCCTCCACCTTCACAGACATTGTAGCAATCCTCTTGTTTGTTGGACACCATCCTCCGCCTGCTCTGCTGTTGACATCTCTCTTGAGTTGTGCTTTGTCTGGTACCTCCCCCTCAACCTTACTGCCAAGGGTGACCCTAACAGGAGCTAAGCTCCAGACGGCATTGCTCTTGGGATATTTGGTACACACAAGCTTCTCCACCATGGCAAGGTGGCAACTCTCCAGAGAAGACACTTATAGTAAGCTCACACAAACACACATTTAGACACAGATATCACAGCACACCTTTATTTCATGTAAAATATGTCACTATATTAAAATATTTAATATAGCAGATATCTACACTAGATGTCTATGCTAAACTTTTTTCTTAGTGCAGAACCACAGAAGCAACGGATTTCCAAAACAAATCCTGTGGGGATTGTATGAGATCACTGTATTTCAGCTAGAGCAGAAATTTCAGTCAGAATCTTGCAGAATATACACAAATACAAAATGTACTCTTAGTGTATATGTACATACATAACAGAAGCACAGCACAATAGTATACAACAACTGTAAAAACTAGGCTGGTCAAACCTTAGTAATGCAATGTTCACCCTTGCATTAAGAGAGATAAAGTCGCTTGAAGGCATGCAGCTTAAACACAAAAATATACAATAGCATAGCATGCCAGTATATTCAAATTCTGTCACAGAGATTCTACCTAAAAAGTAACTTTCAATCTTTGTATCAATGTGAGGCCACAAAGATTTTAAGAGCTCTGGTGAAGATGCTGTCATTTTCTCAGTGTATCTCTGCAGTGAACACTGGTTGATTGGTTATGACTCACACTCTATCTTTCTCACAGTAGGTGAGGTTTGGGCTCAGCAGGGTTCTGTCCTTCCAAATGGATCACCCAGTGCAGGAAGAAATAGAGTTCCATAAGACATGTTAGGAGAGCTGTGTTAAATTACAAAGACACAGGAAAGGAGAGGAGTTGGCTGTTTTGATGAGAGAAAGGAAGTGACAGGAAAAGTGAGACAGCGAGAGACAAACGCGAGACAGAAATTTGGTTGGTGGTGAACGAGATAAGAGGAATGGAGAGAGGAAAAAGAGAGAGTCGGAGAGGGAAGAGATAAAATCCTGGCCTGAATGATTATATTTCCATATCAATCACTTCCCAGGAGATCACAGATGTGGCTTTGGAACAGGTGGCTTGGCCAGCCTACAAAGAGGGAGGCTGACAAAAACAGAGCACACAAACACTTGCGCAAACACAGGCTAGCACAGTCTCTGTTGCTATCACATACAAAACTACATGCACGGACGTACACACACACACACACACACACACACACACACACACACACACACACACACACACACAAATACACACACACACATACACACAAAAACATATCACTTGTCTCTCCCTGTTTTTCACTCTCTTTCTCCTCTTAGCTCTGATTTATGATTTAGTATTCCACACTCACTCCATCTCATCGTGAATGCAGGTTAGCTGCTGACTATTTGCTGTGTTTTGTCTCCAGGGTCCTCGGGGTCTTGTTGGGCCAAGGGGGCCACCTGGCCCACCTGGCCAACCGGTAAGTCAACATTGCCTTGATTACAAAATCAGAGCTATTCAGTCTTTTCAACTCTATAAAAGCTCCTCTAGTTCATGGAATCGTCAATATGCCACTAAAGATAAACAAGGAAGCTATTGAACTGTGTCTCTTTCAATCAAATTTTGACATTTCATCCATTATTTTCTAACATCTTGTGTGTGTGCATTTTTGTCAGGGTATCATTGGAACTGATGGAGTACAAGGGTCAAAGGGCAACCTGGTCAGTCCTTCTATGTTCATACCTCATCCCTATAACTACCATTACATACCACTTATGACTATGATGTATGTTAAAAGAGATACAGACAAATGAACATGGTGTGGATTTTGAAAGTGATGTCAGCTACAGAAACATCAGCCACAGTGTTTTAGTGTGCCCTTCTAATGAACCTGTTAACCGGTCATGTGATGATGAGCTCATGACAAAGATCATGTGTAGACAGAGTGTGTGACCACCAGTGTTTCCTGTTCTCAGGGTCCATCTGGAGAAATAGGGCCCCCAGGTCAACAGGGAAATCCAGGAGTACAGGTACTGTACTAGCACTAAAACTGTCCTGTTTTAAGTTACAAGGTATCACCCCACTGCAACAAAATGGCGTAAAATGTCGTCAGAGACATTACAGTCATGAGTTAATCATGTTTTCCAGCATGCCAACACCCCATCCAACCCCTAGTTCACACAAAGACATCAGCACTTACTGTTCATGATTCTTACATACACACATGTCATACCATACATACACACATACTCAAGCAAAACCTCAACTCCCAGCCTTCTCCCAGTCTTGTGACACTTAACCTGATTGATGCTTTGTTCTGGTTCAGGGTTTGCCTGGTTCCCAGGGTCCCATTGGATTGCCAGGAGAGAAGGTAGGTAGCATGTCTCTCTCTTAATTTCAGAATTAAAGCTGTGACCTTGTGATCCTTGTCATCACATACCCATGGGAGGCCAACTGAGCAGGACAGTACAACCCAGCCACTTCTGGCTCCCATTCAGACAAGACAGAGCTAGACAGGAAATCAATACCAAAGAAACACACACAGGCATAACAGACACTAGGGACGGCCTTGCACGGTTCACATCATGAGGCCAGACTGATAAAAGAAATAAAAAGTGGACTTAGCCATAAATACAGTATGTTTGGTAGAGAAGCAACAAAGTGGGAAATGTGGTCTCCTAGGGATGAGTTGAGATGTTATATCATATCTGAAGCTCAGCACCAGGATTCATGATTCTGTCTGTCCTGTACAGGGTCCCCAGGGGAAACAAGGCATGCAGGGACTACCAGGCATTGATGGCCCCACTGTAAGTACACACCTAAACGCAAACACATAAACATGCTCACATCCATACATACCTTTGCAGTATCTACATATCTACATATAGATAGACAGAGTGCATTGCTGCTACTTTGTCTGTCAACTACATGCTCAGGTGACAAGACAACAAAATATGAATGACAACTCTGCAACATCAACTGGCTTACTAGAACAGTCTGCACTGTTTTAGCACAGGGAGTTTTTTTTCTTTCCTTTTTACAGAATGTCTTCATCAATTATCCAAAGAGGACTAGAACTAGATGAACAGCCTCTATCGGGTGCTGTACCTCCAGCACAGCAGCACAGAAATTTCAAACGCTCACCCCATAATGATATACAAACAATAACTGTGTATGTACATACAGCACCAGTCAAAAGTTTGGACCTCCCTATTCACTTGAATGAGAAAGTGTGTCCAAACTTGTGACTGGTACTGTATACACATGTTTATGTGTACACATACAACCAAGAAAACACTTAATCTAAAGAAGCCAAGAGGATAAAATTTGCCAGCCTACACATTCTGTCGTCCACCAGCAGGGGGACAGAGGAGGCATTTATGGAAGTGATCTGAAGCAGTTTGACATTTAGTAAAGAATGAAAAATCCTTTTACAGTGAGGCTTTTCTTATCTCCAATAATTAATTTTAGATTGCAGTCAGACATAGTTGAATGAATTTCACTTAATGTTCCTTTTATTGTTCTGCAAAGGTTTGTGACACACACAATGACATTTTTATGGTTCTTCATTCTGAATGCCACTGAATTTTCCTCTTTTTCATTGGATGGTTGCATTCAGAAATTTCCATAAAGGAGTGATACAATAATGATGTATTTGTAGCAGCGCTAAGTCAATCTGATTCTTGTTTTTCTGTTACAGGGTCACCCAGGAAGAGAGGGCCCCGCGGGAGAGAAAGGCATGCAAGTGCGTAACTGCATATCTTAGGCTGGTTTGCTGTAGTGTAACAGCAAGATATTAAAAGTGCAACATCATGCTCTTTCTTTCCATCTATTGTAATTGTGCACTCACTCACATTAGGCTACAGAAATGCTCAGTCTCATCATTGTAATCATCATTGATGATGTTATCATCCTTATTGTACAAGAGCATTAGCCCATTAGAGTCAGCCGCATGCACTCATCAGCATCATCTACTATTTCTGTTTGAAAATGCTGATTGCCAATAGAAGATAGGACACAGTGACTGGGTGCAATGTTAATTTATATCTGTTCAGAGAACTGGCTGCTTCTTGCTAAAACTGAAGAATACTTTTGTTCTTTTTTTTTTCATGCAGGGTTTACCAGGTGCTCAGGGGCCTATTGGGTATCCAGGGACCCGCGGAGTCAAGGTGAGACATAAATGCATCGTGATCTCAAGTGTAATGTCCACTGAGATATTCATTCCCTCGGACATTTCATTCTGCGTGTATGTCTACCTGTGACGGACAAGCTGTTTGAGTCTGTAACTGACAGTTGACAGGTGGAGGGAAAGCACCCCAGTTCTCAAAGGGACTACTAGCAGCAGAGTGAGGAGCATTTGACAGATAAGAGAATTGTCAGAGCCAGATAGAAAAAACTGTGTGTTTTGGTGTGTAGCAGACATTTTTTTTGCTTTTGAAATTGAGGAATAAAAGCAAAGTTGTCATGGCATTCTGCTTGGTGTTTGTTTTTGTCACGTTCCCACATGTGGTGTTTTATCTGGTAGTTTGGCTCAACATCCTTTAGGGTAAGCTTGACCTTGCTGGCAATCATTAGTATGAATGTAAGGTCAATAACTGCTCAATACCAGAGCAATGTTAGGTCAAGAGAAAATCAATACACACTTATAAATCATTTCAGTGTTTCAAGATGGGGTATTTCTGGAAATACAGACAACCAGCAGTTTTTCAATGTAATGTCCAGAGGTGTGTTATGATGTGAGATTCTCATTAACTTAAGTATTTTTCCTCTTTTTTACAGGGAGCTGATGGAGTTAGAGGTCCAAAGGGGAGCAAAGGAGAGAAGGTGAGTAAAACACATTTTCTATCTTGCTTGAAAAATAGTGAGCTGTTATTCTATTGTGGATTGTGACTAGAGACACTGACAAATTACAATGTTATGATGCAATTTATCATTAAAGAGCTTTTCATCATACATCACCTCTCCTCTGTGCATCACAGGGAGAAGATGGCTTCCCTGGGTTCAAAGGTGACATGGGCATCAAGGGAGACAGGGTAAGAGCGCCCTCAGATCACAAACCTCATTATCATTTTCTCTCAGTTATTCTCTATTAGAGTGGAGATAAAATTGTCACTTCTCCTCTACGCTAATTCTTCACTTTAGGGTGATAACGGAGCTCTAGGTGCTCGTGGAGAGGATGGCACAGAGGGGCTAAAGGGCCAAGCAGGACCCATGGGAGATCAAGGAGGTCCTGGGATTGCTGGAGAGAAGGTACGTTAATAAAAGATTACATTTACATTATGAGACAAGGTTGGGACACAAAAGAGGAAGATAGGAAGATCAAATAGGCTGCCAAATTATAAGAAAACTCTTATCTAAACCTGCATTGTGCTGCTACAGCCGTTATAATGTTAGGTATTACAGTTAGATTTCTTTAGCTCCGTTTTCAGTTTTGACAAACTTTTCTTAATAAACGAGTGTCTGAAAATCACTGAAATACTGAATATATGGAATGTAATGGCCTTACATTTATCACATCTAGTTACAGCCTACTCCTAAGGCGAAACTGTCGCTGAAGCAGTGTGCATGTTGAAGCATTTAATCTTTCTGTCATCACTATATGCATTAGTGTAGAGATGCCCTGCTGTATTGGTACATGCGTAGTCAGCATTATGTCATAAAAATCTTAATTAAATGGTTTTCATGCATTTTTCTTTTTAATATTTCTCCTATTTATTTCCTCCTCCCCTCCTATTCTGCCGGTTTTCTCTGCAGGGTAAACTTGGTGTGCCTGGATTGCCAGGATACCCAGGACGACAAGGGCCTAAGGTAATTTAGCATTGATGAGCTGTAATGATCAGTTAATGTGTCCTCTGGTTCCTTTATCAGAGCTTTAACCAGCAAGATGTGTGTCTTTGGCTGGACTGTTTCCTGTCTGATTAAAAATAAAGGATGATAAATGGCTTATTAAAAAAGGCTATTTTATTAATAGTTCATTAGTGACATCAATTCATTACATGTTGATGAATGGTGTATTTAAGGCTGTGTTGGGCTCATGGATTAGATTTGCTTTAATTTGATACAGTAGTTAATTATACATTAATGAGACATTAGGGGTTGATGTGTGATGAATGGAAGGCTGAGGCTGATTAACCTCTACGTGTCTCTCCAGGGATCAGTTGGCTTCCCTGGTGTGGCAGGAGTCTCAGGAGAGAAAGGACGAAGGGTGAGGACTGTACTGACATTAAATCCACATCACATTCTGACTTCGTTAGAACATGTAAACTTTGCTGCAGTATGTAGGAACTGTAAAATAAGCAACTGATAAATAACTGTGAATCTTTACAATGCAGGGTCCAGCAGGTCAGCCAGGGTCTGGAGGCCAAAGAGGTCCTAATGTGAGTACAGCTATAAGTGCCATGCCTATACACCATGTTTTTTATTGTTTAAAGCTGCTGCTCTAATAATAATAATACCATTAGTTTGCCACACATCTTGGGAGTGAGGCACAGTTTTTTCACATCACCAGCAGTTTATCTTCCACTTCCAGATTTGTTATGCATGTGCTAATCAGACTGCTGTTTGTTTTGCAATAGGGAGCCCGAGGGGAAAGAGGAGCAAGGGGGCCCACTGGAAAGCCTGGAGAAAAGGTGAACTTAGGCTGATACAAACGCACAAACACACACACTCCCTGACATAAACAAAGACATATGCACATACAGTTACACACACATAAACACGAACCTCATAAAGTATGGATGAATTCGCCAACCAAGTTGAAACTGGTTGTTGCTGTTCATTTCTAGATGACAGGCCATCTGGTGCAGTGAAAAGCTACTATCTGACAGGGAATGCTTCAGTTTACACTCTCACCCTCAAAGACCATCTTGGGAAAGCTAAAGATTTGCTGGCAGGAAGAAAACTAGAAATGTTTTAGCGGCTTATGTTTTTGTACAGTGACTATATTTTTGCTGTCTGTCTCTGGTAGGGTTCTGCTGGACAAGATGGTCCTCCAGGATCCCCTGGAGAGCAGGTAATCTTTCGACTCTCGGATAATAGCATACAGTATCTAAATAGGACTATAGCTCTAAAACCTTCTAAAACCTGTCTCTTACTAGAAGAAAAAGATCTGAGGTTTGAGCCAGAGTTTCTTTGTTATTATTTTCTAGGGTCCCCAAGGGCCACAGGGAAGACATGGTGAACCAGGACCTAGAGGGCCTAATGTGAGTGGGCTAAGATACACTGTGTAATGTCTCTGATTTAATGTTACCCACATTTACACTCACCTTTGATCATATTTAGTTCGTTAAAATGATGCTTCCTTTTCAGGGTCCACCTGGAAAAGATGGATTACCAGGTCATCCAGGCCAGAGAGGGGAACCAGTGAGTCACCTTTAATCTCAATAAAGCTACAAACAGCATTTGGTGTATAGCATTTTGCCCCTATGAGGTGCACACCATAGCAATAACTTAACAGAGAGTTGATCTACTGTATGTGTCAACACAGCAAACAAGTCAAAAGTTGTGACTTCAGCAATTACTGAAGTTCTAGTCAGAGTGCATTTGAAAAGCTTATACTAAATTTAGAAAAAACATTATGCCCTGTCTGCAGTCCTCAAATAACAGCATCTGTGCATCCTGTCTGTCTGTTTCAACTCCTTATTGAGAGTCACCAGACTAAATTTTCTTATTTGACAGGGCTTCCAAGGCAAGAATGGACTCCCCGGCCCCCCAGGTGTTGTTGGACCACAGGTAAGAGGATCAGCTAAACAGCTGTTTATTTCAGATAACATGCTTTTTAAATAACTGTTATGTTATATCACACAGGAAGTAACCAGATAGCCTGAAAATGTTGTGTACCTTGGTTGTTTTCAGGGCAAATCTGGTGAGACAGGGCCAACTGGAGATAGAGGCCATCCAGGTTCCCCTGGACCACCGGGGGAGCATGGTTTACCGGGAGCTGCTGGAAAGGAGGGTGCCAAGGTGAGTGGTTTTCATCATAATGTCAGGATCGTAATCATTTACCAGCATCACATTATTACTGTTACATTAGATAAAGCCCAAGGACTCTCTCAGCACTGCCTGAATATCTTATCTCCTGGGTCTCATCCTATCCTCTAATTTGCTAATAAATAACAGAGGAAATCTCATGGTGTTGAGTGTATTATGGCTCATAAAAGATAAATGTTCCTTCTTGGTGTTGCTTGTTGGTTGATGGTGATTTATGACTGCATAAGGGCCTGCTGTCTACTGGCTACTCGCCTTATATCTAATCACATGTCTGTATGTCTGTGTGTTTGTGTGGTTTCCAGGGAGACCCAGGTCCACCAGGATCCCCAGGGAAGAGTGGTCCTGCTGGGCTTCAAGGGTTCAGAGGGAGCAGAGGGACCCCCGGTGCAATGGTAATGCAAAATTCCTTACATCTCATATACTCACCCTCACTCACTCACCAGTGACTCATTAGCATCAGATTCTTCTGAAATTTGCAGCTTGTAATTAAATTGTCAACAGCCATCATGAGATTTTCTTAAGAGCTTTCAAATTGGAACTCTGTTGATAAAATTGAACCAAAGCAATAGTAAACTGTAACGCATTGATGGTAATTCTTGTAATGGTTGCAGATGTTGCTTGATTGTGAAGGCTCTGCCTGTGTCTCTCCAGGGTCCTGCAGGTCTGAAGGGAGGAGAGGGCCTGCCTGGTATTGCCGGATCTGTTGTAAGTCTGATTTTGTTAAATTACATCCCATCCTATCCCTTCATCTCTGTTCAGCTTCTATGGTATATAGAATGCTATGGCATATGAAGCAGAAGGCTGTTTCCATGGTGATCAGTGATCGTGACCACTGCACTAAATCAAATGATGAATCATGTGACATGCTCATCTCACCTCTCTATCTCCTCTTATTTCTAGGGTGCCACTGGAGAGAGGGGCCCTGCTGGGCCGGCTGGTGCTATTGGCCAGCCAGGACGACCCGGCAGCTTGGGTCCTGCTGGGCCGATGGGAGAGAAAGGCGAGCCAGTAAGATTTGGAACATTGCTAATTTTGTTTCTTAGGCTGCAGTGTCCTCTAACACATACTGTACCATCACCTCCCACCATTGTGTAATAAACAACATGTGCTCTTGCTTTGGAATGTGTCATTATGAGACAGAGAGCAGGAGAGAGGTAAAGGAGACAGAGAGCAAGACAGAAAGAGAAAGGGAGAGAAAAAATATGAATGTGATCAAGTATGCTTTCTTGGGTGTGAGTTCCCTTTCTAGTATAATACATTAATCAATGTGTCGTGCTGCTATATGAGATTAATAAGTATTGTAGCGTTTGCTAGATGTATGCTGTTTTCCCATCTGTTCCCAAGGGAGAGAAGGGACCCATGGGGCCGGCTGGGCATGACGGGGAGCTAGGACCTGTAGGGCTCCTAGGGACTGCGGGACCTCCTGGGCCTCCAGGAGAGGACGGGGACAAGGTAGGTACATTGTACAGCTGGCAGGGACTGCAGCACTGCTGTTAAGTGCTTGCTGATTTTTGGACTCAGTTGTTTGCATGTGTGCTCATGTGTGTTATCTGTCTCCATAGGGAGAGACAGGAGGACCAGGCCAGAAGGGCAGCAAAGGAGACAAAGGAGAAGCAGTGAGTATGAATTTTACATGATTAGTCCCAACATCACATCATTACCTTGCATCACCAGGAGGTAGAGGACAAACTGGCTTATAATTGGTTTGGAGTAATTCGTTGTAATAACTGTTTGTCTGGACAGTGCATCCTCAGGTGTAATAACAGATGGCTTTAATCATGTCTTTCCTTCAGTGAAAGTGTATTTACATGTTACTATACTTTTCTAGGGACCCCCAGGACCTCTTGGACGCCAAGGACCTATAGGCCAGCCAGGATTGCCTGTATGTTGCTTTAACTCAGAATCCATCATATAAATACACATAAGCATATGGTTTGTTTTGTGCAGTATTAACAGCATGGACCTGTCTGTGTATTTGTCAGGGTGCAGATGGTGAGCCAGGTCCTCGTGGGCAGCAGGGCATGAACGGGGCAAAAGGAGATGAAGGACACAGGGGCTTTAAGGGGGCATCTGGACCTTCTGGACTACAGGTAAGGATATACAGTATAAATTCCAAGACTGCATCTCCAAGACTCATCCTTTTATATCTTTTTCTATTCTCTGCCTGAGACTGCATTGCTTACCATATCTGCATTTATAGGGAATGCCAGGACCACCAGGGGAGAAAGGAGAGAGCGGACATGTTGGCTCAATGGTAAGTACTGCTCAGCAATCTGAGCACATACAACACTCATCTCGAGTCCAGTGTCAGCCTCAAGTCTGTTCTCAACAGCACTTTTCTGACATCTCACACTTTGCTTCATGATCATTAGACTTTGATTTTTCTTGTCAGATATTGGATAATAACCTGATTTTTCCTCACTATCTAAATGCCTTTGAATATGTTTCTCCACTTGGTCGACTTTTCTTCATTTCCTTCCCCAGTATTAAAAGCAGTTTAATTGATCTCTTTCAGGATCAAACATTTATGCATACATTAGTAGAAAAACAGTGAATTATTCAATAGAGAGATTAGGGCTATAATGCAAAGCTTTTGCAAATACTGTAAATTTACATTTCTGTCTATGGTCAGGAAACTCCTGAAGCAGTATTTGATATTTATAAAGACATGGGCTGAAATAACAACTCAGCTCAGTAATGTCTCTGAGTTTCATACAGGTGCTATTTAAATATCTTGTCAGTGCCAGGACTTTCAAGCACTATGCAGGTCACTGTGGATGTAGCACCTCTGATGTGGGTATGTTATGAAGTTTGAAGTTTGAATAATGCATTCCTGCATGTGATGGCTATATCCAAGTAGCAAACAAAGACCATCCCGTTTGTTTAGGAAAAAAATTAGATGAGACATTGGCAAGGTCATGAGGAACAGCACTGTACAAATCAAACACTAATGTTATGTCGATAGCTCACATGAAGAGCAAGTCTTTTACATTGCTGGATAGATAATGCAGTCCAAATAACAAAGAGTTAGCTACAAGTGCTACAGGGTGCTATTGGTCAGTAAAAGGAATTTCATGCTTAATTATTTATCATTTCTTAGGATGAGAAAATGTTATTTTTGAATACCACATTTTAGGAAAAAAAAAAGAAAAATATAATATTTTCAAGATTCTATCTGACATAGTGCTTCCCAAATTATTGTAAGCGCAGTATTGGGAAGGTTCAAGGTATCAGCAGGCTATGAACTATAGCTGATACACAAACAACCCACCACAGCTCATTAAACTTTAATTAATGCCACCTATTTAGTTCCTTATTGCCAGCTGTGCTGATTCTGCTGCTGTGTGTCAAACTTATGAACCAAGCTTTTCCTCTGCCAATAATCATTACAGCTCTCAAACTACTACAAGCTGTGGATTTGAATCGGGCACAGTTTGCTCTGGCCCTTGATTAGTCTCAATATTGTTTAGACCCCAGACTGGTTGTACGAGGAGGTGTTAGACTGATAGAGTAATCTTGATTGTGCACTCAGACTATTCTAGTGTGAGACAGCTGCACTAAAACTGAGATAGACTAATTTAAATTGGCTACTCTACTCACAGACTAAATGAGCTAAGAGTTGTTTTTCCATTGTAATAGCCTTGGCTTTAGGTTAAAAACACACTTGAGTCAGCTGCACTCTAAATTCTGTTTCTTGTATCTCTGTCTGCTGGCACTGGTCATGTCTTTTGGTTATCTTATGAAATGATACCCACAATAATAATGGTTAAAAGTTAGCCATTTAAACTTTCGAACTATAACAATTGCATACATGTCTTTTCAATGTGTGATGAATCTTCAAGGATGAGTGTGAATGACAAAATAGACCATGATCTTATGTGCAAGACAGACAAGTTCAGAGAATGAAGAGATGGTCCTGTATGTAAAAAGAAAAAAAGAGAAAGACAGAGAGTGACAGAAAGGAGGCAGTGGAGCAATGGAGTGGAAGGAAGAGGCGGGGCACTGATTGTGAGCAGGAAGACGGTGTGACAGCTGCTAATCAGATTAGCCTCAGCCTTGGCTGTCTAATGAGCATCCCCCTTTGTGACAGTCATCTCACAACGCTGTCAACCATGAACACACGCTCAACAAGATTCTCTATAGCCCCTCTTCTCCACAGCCAGATTAGGGAGGGAATGTATCAAAATGGAACCAAGACAAAAGAGAGAAAGAGAGAGAAAAGGGTGGTGGGGGTGAGGAAAGATGCTGAGGACTCACTGGGGAAGTTTCATTCATGTGTGAGTGTTGCAGATCACAGAATTCTCCCCTCTAATGCTCAAGTATCTCTCCGCCAGAAGGATATGTGTTTCCTCTAGTCTCACGCAGTCTCTCTCTGGGCAGATTGTCTGTCTTTCTGTCTGAGTGTCTTTGCAACACAAGGCTCCCTCCAAGACTTCAGAGTGATTCAGAGAACAGCTCAACATCTACTCAACTGAAACACAGAGCACAGTTAGGATTAATTGCTTGGCGTTCTCTTTTGCTGCACAGAACAGTCAAATCACATGCCGTCACTGTGGCTGAGAGAATATGGTCTTGCACATCACTGGCGAGAGGTTTCTTATTAATAAGAGAGAATAAGAGAGAGAGAGAGGGGGTGGGAAAAATGAGAAAAATCAGAGCCTGTCATATTGAGGGTAATGACCTGTCTGGACGTCTTCATCATGTCACTACGATAATGATCATAGATACTGGAGCCACTGGATAAGCAATCCACCATGAGCTGACTTCTAACTCATTTAATTTAGGTGGCACCAGCCAAGCCCAGATCACATTCAGTTTGTATGTTTGTGTGTGTGCTTTATTGATGCAGTATATCTTTATTGTCTGCACTGAGATCCTAATGAAAACATTTTATTTTTCTCTACACAGGGGCCTCCAGGACAGCATGGCCCGCGAGGCTCTCAGGGGCCCATTGGTGGAGAGGTAAAGTGCAGCATGAATTCATGCCTATTGTCCATATATGTTGTTTTTTTTCACAATCACAAATTTGGATCAAGATGTGGACATCACTATCGTATTATAATACCCAATAGACAGTGTCACTAGGGAAGGAGTAAAGAGAAGTTTATTTTTTCAGATGACTTGGGTTTAAAAGATACATATACATATACTCTTTGGTAAGTAAAAGGAGAATATCCAAATGGAGGCTTTTTTGCAGATTATATCAACAAGCTGCAATATGCATCTTCTTAACCCACTTGTAAAATTCCTCTATTTCTTACTCCAACATATTCCAAGCAAAATAATTGAAATGGAACATGCACAGATTTCAAAAATCAGTGTTAAACTAGTTGAAACAATAAATGCCGCAGCATGGTCCATTTAATTTGGTAATACTAACCAGCATAATCAGTTTTACCACATTTTATAATCGGCCTTCTAATTATGAATACATGTAGATCAGTTTTAATAATTTGTCTTTCAAATTTAGCCTGTTCTTTTTGCATTTGTAAGATTCATCAGTTCATTGACTTTATTCTCTTATCTGGATTTGTTCTTTTTGAAAATCATGTTATTTTGAATATTTCAATAATGTATGTATCTTCAATTCATGTTGAGAGATGCAACCTCCTCTGACTTTAACCAATGCAGTTTTGAAATTAAACTCGCCCTGATAGTGCCAATATTAAAGTTCTAATATTTTCAAGTTATGGTAATTGCATGCCTATATGAGTCATAAAGAAAACATGATGGTGTATCAGCTTTGGAATTAAGGAGACTTCAATTTAATACACAGTGTTATCTAAAGTTCAAACTGAACAATAGCTTATCCTTACACACCACAGATGCTTTATATTTTCCAGCCCCTCATCTCTACATACAGTACAGTCTCTTCTTTGAACACTTCCTGCCATAGACCCTCCACTTGCTTTTGAAACTTGAATTATTAAATAGTATTAGGATATAATCCCTGGGAGAGAGTTATATTTACTGCTCTATGAATCATTAAGAAGTATTAGACTATCATCCCTGAGAGGCAGTTATATTTACCTCTAGTAATGGCCGTCTCTATACAGACTCTCACGCCAGTCAATTATTCAGCAGCGAGCTGCAGAAAGCTGTGTGAGCCACGCTAGTGCCCCATCACAGGAAGCATGGAAACACAGCAGTGCAGAGATGGTGGGATCCATAAATGGATTGATACAGGAATAGTGGAAAAGAGCGAAATGGGGTGGGATGGTATTTGAGGAAAGCAGTTGACAGCAGGAGTTCAGTATTAATGCGTGGCTGTACTCAGCTCTCATGTTTGTGCACTTTACCGAAGAGATGCTTTTACTGAGTTTGTCTCAAGATGCAACACATAATACACTGACATACTGTACATGCATGCACGTACCCATGCAGAAAACAAACAGGCAAACTTGATTGAGAGAGGAGGAAATAGCTTCCACCCTACTGTGTGACTCAAATAATATCCACAAATGTAGCAAACCTTACACTCAGTATTTTTTCCTTGTGTTGTGATAATTCTGTTCCAGTTTCAACATTTTGTGAACAGAACTGCTGACAAACAAACCAAAATAAAAAAAATATTGGACCAAGAACTCGATTTTCAAATATCAAATGAATATTTCAAACCTGCCCTTGTTTTATGATGTTTTAATTCAAGCTGTTCTCTTTCGTCTTGTCACAGGGCCCACCTGGACTGATTGGTGGAGTTGGTCAGCCTGGACTTGTTGGAGAGAAGGTCAGCATTTCCCATTAGCAACTACACAATGTGTGCCAGCGCACATACAACGGTGTTTTGTGTTTGTGGGCTTGTGCACCAGTGTATGTGTGGTGTGTTTTTATCTTGCTGCATGTTCCCTCTCTTCTAGGGTGAAGACGGAGAAGCTGGAGACCCAGGACCAGTTGGAGAGCTTGGCACTGCCGTGAGTCACATTGCCTCTGTCCCTCCTCCCTCTCTTTCTCAACCTAATTCTTTCTATGCTTTCTCTCCTCACCCTTTTCAGTGACTGTCATTTAATTTGCTGGTGTCTCAGGGTGCTAAAGGCGATGTGGGGGAGAAGGGTGACTCTGGCCCTCCTGGTGCATCTGGACCCCCAGGACCGAGAGGAATACCAGGGGAGGATGGACCTAAAGGCAACCTTGTAAGTCTGTCTGGATCAGTGACTTTTACTTGCTCTGGTTGTCAGTCAGTCAGTGACTGTTAATGTCATGCATATGAGGGTCTCTAAATCATTCTTTGTGTCTATAGGGACCTATTGGATTCCCGGGAGATACAGGATCCCCTGGAGAACCTGGTGTCAATGTGAGTATTATTGTTTTGTTGTTTTAATTGTATCATTAATTTGTCTTTAATGTATTTTTGAATAATTTCTCCTATGTGACATTTTTTCATCCAGGGAATAGATGGTGGACCAGGGCCTAAAGGAGACAATGGGGAAACTGGCAAAGCAGTAAGGAGTGTTTTTTTTAATTTTTTTTACAAATTTATAACTGCATATGTTGACAACACCAGTAGCTCTTGTGTGCTTAGCTGAAGTCTTTGTCTTCATCACCATGGCTGAACTTTCTTTTCAGTCTTTTTGTGACTGGGTGGAAATGTGTTTCTGTTTTAACTTCACTTTTTCTGTTATCTGCAGGGACCACCAGGAGCCTCTGGAGAGCCAGGTCCTTCAGGACCTCCTGGACGGAGGGTGAGCTCAATGTATTTTATGGGTTTGTATGCATGTGTATGTAGCTATATATGTTCATATTGCTTTGTAAATTGTTCAAGTCATCGTCTAAGCAACAGTGTCTTTCTCAACCTCAGGGTCATGTAGGTGCTGCAGGAAAAGAAGGGAAGCAAGGAATGAAGGGAGCCAAGGTAAGAATAAAGACTGGCACTGAACTCAGTGGTCGTGTATGGTGCCCTTCAACTAAGCCTTTCTGATCTATTTTGCTGTCTGGCTCTCTCCTTTTGCTCTGTAGGGGACAACAGGAACCCAGGGTCCAATGGGGAAGACAGGCCCGGTGGGACCCCAAGGGCACCCAGGGAGGTCTGGTCCAGAAGGGTTTCGAGGCATCCCAGGTCCCGCGGTCAGTACATGAGCGCATGAGCATGATATTAAGTCACTATGAATACTCTTTGTTGAGTCGAAGCACCATTACCAAAGGACCACACTGGCAATCATAATTTAAACAGTATGGTGTCCTGCTTATGTGCTTTGACAAACTGTAAACTGTGTTTATTCTCCAGGGTGAGCAAGGGTTGAACGGGCCATCAGGACAGACTGGACCACCAGGACCAATAGTAAGATCCTTATATTTGGCTGATAAGGAAGTCGATGAAATGAGAGGAGGGATTTGGGGCATTTTGACACAATAAATCAGGATTCAAACCCAACACAATCAAACCATTTTTCATATAGAGAATCTACAGCAAACTAATGCATCTGACATTGTTAACAGGGACCACCAGGACTTCCAGGATTAAAAGGAGACCCTGGAAAGAAGGGAGATAAAGTGAGTGTTAAGTCCCCAATAGAGAGAATATTTTGTACCTGTCTAAGCCTTGGGAAACAATAGTGACAAACCATGTCTCTGTCTGCAGGGTCATGGTGGGTTAATTGGCCTTGTTGGCCCTCCAGGAGAACCTGGTGAGAAGGGAGACAGAGGCCTTACAGGGAACCAGGGTATGCAAGGGCCTAAAGGAGATGGGGTACGTTTGGTTGCAATCTGATGCATCTGATACAGTTATGCACAAAGAAAGTTCAGCTCACTAACAAGACATACTTGTCCTTATATCTAGGGTTTGTCTGGTCTACCTGGTCCCACTGGCCCACCAGGACCACCTGGACTGTCAGTAAGTGACATCTGTTACAACAATATACTGTATATGCTGAATGTTTTCAGCTAGGATACTTGATACTGGTTTTACTTACTGAAGAGTGCCAAGGCTATAACATAACAATATGCAGATACTGTATAGGAATGTTTTCATCTCTATTGCACATTAAAATACTTAATAATATGACCAGATAGTAGTTTGAAACTGTGATTGTTTAACCTCTTAAACTCTCCAAGGGTGCCAGCATCCTCGGCCGAAATTACTGTCTTTCAGAGGCTGTAGTGGGGGGTTAATAGTGTTCTAAAGTTAAGCTAAATTTTTGCAAGGGAAAAATTGGCATGGCCATTTTCAAAGGGGTTTCTTGACCTCTCACCTTAAGATATCTGAATGAAAATGCGTTCTATGGGTACCCACGAGTCTCCCCTTTACAGACATGCCCACCTTATGCTAATAAAGTGCAGTATAAATGTGTTACTTTCACTTATTCTAAAAATGGGGTATTTGAATATTTCTGCATACTGGGGTCCCTAAACAGTCTTGGAATTGCATAAATTTGGTATAACTGGAAGGCTGAGACTCTTGTCGATTCAATTGTATTCATGTGTGATGATGTTAGTCCCCATAGTAGCCATTTCATTGTCGTGAGACCATTTTTTGAAACTTGACCTCACTGTATAAAATGACTTATTGTGACCTCAAGAATAATCACAGCCTTATGAAACTTTACAACCACAAACTAGAGACCTCGGGCATTCAGAGAATGTATGGCTTTCCTAAGTATATTGACAATAAGGGGGTTTCTGAGCAATTTTCAAAACAGTAGTGCTCGCCGAAAAATGCTATTCTCACAGAAGGTGTCTTAATGTGGTATTTTGGAGGGATTTTTGATGCTTTCTATCAATTCTCAAGTAAATAAAAATACTTGACACACAGTGCTGAACTGCATCTCATATTATTCTTCAGTTTCCCAGCTTTTAGATGATGTATACCACTTCTGTGTGGTATATACTGTTGACCTGCTATCTCCCCCTCAAGATCCTGTCCCCCCTAAAAAAGACAAAAATGGGTCTATGGTAGGAGGAGGGGGAGTGGAAGAGGTTAACAGAACTCTCTGAATTCACATTAACTGCTTATATGAAGTTTATACCTGTGGTCTGCTGCATCTTGTTAATGTTGTTAATGCAGAGATAAATGTCATTTGTATCAGGAAATCATCTTGTAATCTCAAGTCATTCTTTTGCAAAGATTCTGAAGTTGTAAAACAAACAGATGCAAAACACTTAAGAAGAGCATAAGAAAAGAAAGAAAATAAAGCATTTACATACTCTCACTAAGAGCAAAGGCATCACAGAGTTTCAGGAATTGTTCTATAACTGTGGTGCAAAATGGCTGATTTATTCATCAATGAAATTAAATAAATATTTATTATTTATAGATTAACATTTGAAGATTTGGATCTGAGGGATTCTAGCTACAGTCCTATTATTACTCATTGTTACTATAGTGAAAGTAAGAATTTTGAACATAACCTATCGCTGAGCAGGTGCAGGATTATCCAGTTAAGAGCTGATTTTTTTTTGTCGTGCATACTTTAATTTAGTTTTTTAAGCTTTAATATATTTTATTCACGTTTTTACTGCTTACTTATTCCTACCTCCACTCTTAGGGTGCAGCTGGACAGAAAGGATCGAAGGGAGACATGGTGAGTTCAGTAAACCGTCTTATTTCTACATTGCCATTCCTGTACTAACACCTCAGCTTGGTTAGCAGCTGCAAGAAACATATGCTGCAGAAGAGAAAGAAAGTGTGTTTGTTGGCTTAAATGTACCATGCTTCATAATCATAATGCTCCACTGTGTTTACAGCATGTCTTTGGAACTAAAAGCCTGCTGTACAGCCACACTTGCCTTGTGTGTGATTTTTCCATTGGGCCCTTTTAATAGGATTTGGTTCTGGTGTGTGATGTTATGAAAACCACTATAGTGTGTCTGGAGAGCCAAGGCTTTGACCACAAAGTGCTGATGCACACAGCTGGATAATCCTATAAAGCAGCAGCCATATCTGCCTGGATAAAGCTGGGATTTAGCCAAGTGACATGAGAGTGGCTCCAGGTGAGAGATGATTGACACAAAGTTTTGTCTTCTCCTATTCTCCAGGGTCTTGTTGGTGCCAGGGGTGATACAGGCCCTGCTGGCCCCCCAGGACCTCCAGTGAGTACCTCCAATGATCCACATCATGGCCTTCTCAGTGCCAGTTTTATCCTCTTTCTTTCCATTTCACCTCTTGCTCACCTCTCTGTGCTACCTCCAGGGACCCCCTGCAAAAATGGTTCAGCCCTTGCCTATCAGGGAGGGCAGGCGTAAGAAAAGAAGGGATTCAGATCGGACAGGAGGCGCAGCCCCATCAAGGGAGGAGGATGTGGATCTGGATATGGAGGAGTTCTTCCAGGGAGATCAGCCTCTAGAGGATTCTGAGGGAATGGAAGAAGTCTTTGCCACCCTGTCTTCCATGAAAAACGAAGTGGAGCTTATGAGGAGGCCCCTGGGAACCTTTGAGAGCCCTGCCCGCACCTGCAAAGAGCTCATGATGGTCCAACCTGACTACAAAGATGGTTAGTTAAGACATTGTTTCATAATGGAACTTGATTACACCACCTTAAAAACTAGTCCAGGAAAAACACATTCTCTAGCATACATCCTTTTTACTGTGGTTTATCACTTCACCAACTGCATGTTGTCATCCTGTTATCTAGATGTGTTCATTATATTCACATCTGGTGCTTGATTGATGATCTTTTCTCTGTGCACTTTGTAGGAGACTACTGGATAGATCCTAACCAGGGTTGTCACAGAGATTCTATCAAGGTCTATTGTAACTTCACAGCTGATGGAGATACCTGTCTCCACCCTGAAAAGAGGATTGAAATGGTAAGTCTTAAATCTCTTGCTGTCAGCCTTTGCAGAGGCTGACCTCGTCATACTGTATTACATCAGAGCAGAAATCACTCCCTATATCCCTTGAACCTAAAATTTTGCTCAACATCCTCCCTCTCTCCCATTGTGTGTCAAGGTGAAATTAGCAGCGTGGAACAAAGAGAAGCCAGGAAGCTGGTACAGCCAATACAGGAAAGGCAAGCAGGTAAAAAAAAATCCATTATCTCAGCTGGCTCCAAATGCCAGGCAGTTTTTTTTGCTAAATACTCATTGAGAGTCTTTGAATGGTATTCATGCATATGATAGAGATGCTCACACGCATTTGTACGGGTGTGTTTGAACAAATGTGTAGGCATGCATGTGTCTATCCATATGCACATGACTGCATGTGAATGTTTGTGTTTATTTGTAAATCTGTTCACTCTATAATTTGGTATTAACCTGTTTCACTATATGCAATATGAGAGCTGATTTGATATTGCAAGCAGTTGATTTCAGTAGTCAGGATGACTCACACAAAGCCATTGGCAGCTCTGTCTCATTGACTAGCATTCAGGGCAGCACGCTCAGAGCAGTGGCCTTTTATGTGCACCTGATCAGAGGTCTCATAACCCTCTCAGATAATCACAGAGCTGCCAGCACAATTGCAATTTACTGACTCTCTCACACAAAGTCCTTGGATTTGCTTTGGTTTTATCTTCTTTCCTTCATTTCCTTTCTTCCTACTTTACTCTCCATCTCTGTTCTGATTCTGAGGAAAAATTGCTATAACCTTGCTCATGTAAACTCCTTCATCAGTACAAGCTAGGGGAATTGTAGCTTCATTGATGGAAATAGAATTAGACAGAGATTATAGGCTCAGATGAGTTTTTCTGTGACTCATGTTTTTTTTTCTCATACAGTGAGATTTTGTGTCATTTAAGGCTAATGATGTTTTAATTGTTGTTAGCATTACAATACAAGGCTATGGTACACATTATATTTCTCTGCCTATGTTTTTACACTTCTATCTGTGTATCTGTATCGTCCAGTTCTCCTACAATGACATGGATGGGAACCCTGTACATGTGGTTCAACTGACCTTCCTGAAACTACTGAGTGCCACAGCCAAACAGAGCTTCACCTACACCTGCCAGAACTCTGCAGGCTGGTTTGACAGCACATCCCGCTCCTACCAGCATGCCCTCCGCTTCCGGGGCAGCAATTATGAGGAACTGACACAAGCCAAAAGCCCCTTCATCCATGCAGTACATGATGGATGCCAGGTCAGTGCTGGGACATGCCAGGGAAACAGACTAGCTGGACAAATAGGAATTACCCTTAATGAGACTAATGTGTTTATCAGTTGTATTGCTGTTGTTAGCTGGTACATGATTCAGTAACAGGGTAGTCATCAAATTACTGACTTGAATAGGGATTTAGGCCAGAGAGACCTAGTTAGTTGAATTACACCTATTACATTCTAATAATGGTTTTAATATTTCTCTTTCAGTTCCGCAAAGGTCAGGAAAGGACAGTTCTTGAGATTGACTCCCCCTCGGCAGAGCTGCTCCCTATTATAGATGTGGCTGCAGCAGACTTTGGCAACAGCAACCAGAAGTTTGGATTCCAAGTTGGACGAGTATGCTTCAGTGGTTAGCATCTTGCCAACAACACAAAAACAAAAAAGACCTGCACAGCAGAAAGAAACTGGACTTTTACCGCTGCCCCAAGCAATATTTATTATATTATGTTCCTGTATGTGGTGGGTTTGTGGTATATTATTTAAGACTTTTCATCGGCCAATGAAATAGGTTCTATGGCTTTACAACAAGAAGAATGGCAAGAAAGAGGACATGCAACAGTTGGAGCAAAGCACATTTACCAAAGGGAAATATTCCAATTAGATATTTAATTTTAAATGTTTTTGTTTTTGTTTTTTTTCTCTTCACTGTTGAAGTGTGCTGTAATTGATCCTTTTAGAATTATGAGGACTGAGCCACTTGACGATGACCACTTATAAATGAGACAGATCTGTACGATCAAAGAGCAGTAAGTGGAACTTCTCAGACCATGAATGAACTAGTTGCTACCTAATGTTTTACAAAGACTGGGACTGAATAAATCAGAGACATCGTCATACTAATTTGCATGCTCCGATTTCACTATAATGATAATTGCATAGCTGTTGTGAACTGGCCTAGCATATTAATTCCACACAAGCACCATAATTAATTTTCTGTATGGTGGAATGATAAATTGTCCTTTTTACCCTTCAACTGCAGTTTGCTCAGTGAATTACCTTTATTAGTATTCAATAGGTGTAGCTAGTTATTGAACCCAACACTTACTTGAAAGGATAAGGTTGTTTCCTTTATTGGACTGCTTCCCTCCTTGGGCTTGATAATAAGCTTTTTGAGCTCTCGATGTTTCACAGAGTACAGTACTGTATATGTCAGACCAACATCCATTCTCCTGTGTATGCACTTGCCATGACATACCTCAGCATCTAGGTTGGGGATATTTCAGGGCAAGAATTAAGAGCATGCTGATTTAAATGTTCTCTGGTCTTAACTGCAGTCCTTTATACCAAGAGACATTTCACACATCTTTTGAAAGCTCTTGAAAGCTGCTGACATAACCTGTTTTCACTTTTCTGCCCTGCTCAGAGGTTTTTGTTTCTTTGTTTTGTTCATATTTTGAATTTTGAACAATGTGTTGCTGTTCATTTGACATGATTTGCTCTTCAGTGGTGCTAAAGATGATTCTGTTATTTTTGTGTCACTGTGTTTGTGTGTCTCAGTGGGCGGGATTATAGGACAAGAGAGAGAGAGGGTTATTGCTCTTTCAGCAGCAAGAAACACCCTCAGAGGCTGGGGACTAGTCTACTGTGTTTTTTGCACATCTTCTGGCTGTTTGTGCCAATTTCACAGGGCCAATGAAAGGAGGTTAGGGACGTTTCAGAGCAATGTGGTTAATCGCTTTAAAGGGAAAATCCACTCTTAAACTGAATTTACATTGTGCATTGTCAGTGATTTCAGACAGTAAATCCAGTACTTGTGTGCAAAGATATCAGTCTCCTTAAATTAGAAATCACAATACCAAGACTGGAGTTGATGATGTCATCAGATGACATTTCTTTCTTTAAAATTGCTTATTTTTTTATATTGTATGACTGTGAATCAGAAATTGTCCTCATAAACGAGTAAAATTACCATGGCTGCTTTTATAGTGTCATAGCTGTTAGTCCATTATTCACCGTTTGTGGAACAGCACCAGGTTTGGTTTTTAGATGACATTATTACTACAGTCTGTCTCTCTATGTCGGCTTTAGCAGAGTCTTCTTCAAATTAACAAATGGAGCTGTGAAACATTACAGAAATTGACATGTGTATGTAAATTTCATTTTACGGTTGATTTTCCCCACAGCAAATGAAATTTCTTAATGCTCTGCCTACCTCCTCCAACTCAAACAGTAGACTGTGTATCCAGCATGTGTAATTTTGCAATTCAATCTCGCTGTTCTATTTGTATCATAGCATTTAAACATTCCAGTAATTAACTCCTCTCCTCCTGTCCCATCCTGCACTGCCCCACCTGTGTATAGAGTTTGTTGTACTAATTTTATATACTGTACAGTTATTCTTAGGATTTTATGAGCAATAACCTGTTGCCTGAATGAAAAACAAATGTATATGTCAAAAATTGATGCGCGAATAAAAAGAAAGAAGAAATCATTCTGTTTTCTTTTTCTTACTGTACATGAGGGCATGCGGCTGCCCACAGTGTCCAGTCAGAGTGTAATAGACAAACCAGGCTCTTCATTACCAACTAGTTCTGCAACACTCACTCAACAAGCTTTGCAATCAGCATCTCCACACAGCCAATGTAATCAACTCTGATTTACTCCCAGGTTCATTTATTTCAATATTTATTTCAATTAGCCCTGTTTCAGTCCTAAGGAGGGAATGTGGGAGGGAGACAGAAGAGAGGGAAGGATGAACATAGACTGTAAAAACAAAATAATGCACATAGCCACCGTGACGTCACCCATTGGTTTCCTGACTTGCAATTTGACCGTCACCATCTCCGCTTTTTGGAGCCAGAAGTGACCATATTTGGATGAGAGGGTGGAGCTGACCCTAACGCTAGCTGCTAGCTTGGTTAGCACAGTGCATTTACAGACTATCGTTAACTGTGATAATGCTATTGTTAATTTTCACTAGCGAAAAACAGTCTTAAAGCCATTAAAACAAAATGTGCTTGCCAGAAAAAACTGAACAACCGACTCCTTAAAGGGTGGAGACCAAAATGTTACAATTAACTGTCATGAACTGAAAACACACTGAAATAACGATGGCTACACCTATACTCTGTGAATCTGGGGTTACGCCATGGTTACGTTACCTAACCAACGCTGATGCTGTGGTAGGGACTTGCCTGTGACAGCACCCACCTGTCACTCAAAGCGGCAACAACCTTAATGTGTATACATTTAAGCCTTAATAAAATTTAAATATGTGAGTTATATAAAAATTCACCCCCTGTGCAGTTGTCATTAACAGGGAAATTAGCTGTAAAGACCAAAACCGTTTTTTGTACCAGGCTGTAAACGTTTATTTCTGCTGTAAAGTTAGGTATTTTAACATAGGAGTCTATGGAGATTGGCTTACTTTTGGAGTCAGCCTTAAGTGGCCTTTCGAGGAACTGCAGTTTTTGGCACTTCTGCGTTGGCTTCATTTTTCAGCCCCAGAGGTTGCTACTTGGGTTAGAAGAGAGCAGAGAAGAGGTCAGTATTGAAATGGCTGAGCATAAGAAATTCAGCTGTGGAGATTTAGTCTGTTCAGTGGTGGTAACAAGAGCTGTGCTTATGGGTATTTGTGAGAGACAAAAATAAGACAAAAATAAATGGTAACTGTCCCAATGACGACCTTATTTTTAACCAGTCTGTGACTTTTCTCTGAATTTCATCTTCCTGCCTCACATACTCTCTCTGTCTCTCTGTCTGCCTACTTATCTCTTTTGCTACCCCAAACACACATGCAATAATTGCTTTTTGTTCTATTTGCGCAGACTCATCCGCACACACACACACACACACACACACACACACACACACACACACACACACACACACACACACACACACACACACTTGTACACTCTAGAGCCTATTCTCTCACACACATTAAAGTAAGGCGCTCATCCCCTTCGGGGCCCATTGTTCAAGGTTAGCGTCAATGGCAGAATAAGGGTTACCATGTTATTTTTTTCTCTGTTCTGCTCGCTTCCACTCAATTGAATTTTAACCACACTAAGCTCTTGACCAGGAAAGGTCATCTGTTGCCACTACCTCAGAATAATGATAAAGCAGAAGAGCAGTGTGACTGTCAATATGGTATTTCCACAGCACTGTGCCCTTTTCCGTTTCCCATTCAACCCTCTAGTGCCCACTGTTTTTGTGACATTGTGCCTCGAATGTCTTGTATTTATTCTGCTTAGAGCTGAACTTTATAGATAGCATCACTGTAGTGCTACTCACAACTGTTGTATCTTCTGAAAGGAGAAACTCTTCATGGTAGAGTAATATACGAGAGTAAACCCTCAGAACTGAGTTGTCAAACATGGCAATCAATCGAAAACCATTGATACACAGAGTTTTTCAGAGATAAACCAGCTTGAGCAAAGCAATGAGAAGAGCTCTTCATTCAGCTGATCCTGGAGCTCAGCTCTATGAAAGCCTGTGGATATCCCATGGAATCACACTCCCACATGAGGAAATTTGTATTTTATGCTTTTATGCTCACAAATATAAACATACAACATACATAGAATAAGACTAAAAAGCAGGTATGAATAAAAGATGCTAGAATCTCTGTCTCTAAGCCTTAAAAATAAAACAAAAATAATAAAGGGTCCCTAAGCTTTTTTTTAACACTACCCATACTACAAAAAACTAAAATGTGGTGAGGGAATGATGGTAAAAACAGGAAGGTTGTTTGCAAGGGTTGAGCTGCACCTTATAAAACTGTCCTTTGTTTGTCTTATTCTCTGGTGCGGTAGTCAGGGGAAAAGTTTCAGTGCAGCAAGGACAGACTCACACACAGAGAACAAAAAAAGAATTCAGACTAGAGTCTGGATTTTAAATATTTCTTTATGTTACATTATATGGCTGTACAGACAATGAAGAAATGTGCAAAAGTACATAGAGTTCATGGAGTTCATGGAGTTCATGGAGTTCATAGAGTGCAAGAGTGCGAACGTTTCAATCCATGTTGGACTTTCCTCATTGCAAAACAACGCATGCATGATAAGTCACCCTATATGTATATGAGTTACTCTACAAATGCACCTAATCAATGATCTAGGGATTGATTGAACACTCATGAAGCCAGTTGCCAGCAGATTAGGTCATTACAAACACATTAGGGTAATGTAATTCCATAGCATCAAAACATTCTCATACCCATACTGATATATATACATACAAATGTTAGCTTTTCCACTGGAATACATTCATTCATGCATACATTCCCAGTGTAAAAGCTAACATTTGTATGTCAGTATGGGCATGAGAATGTGTTTTCTGTATATACTGTATATATATGTATATCAGTATGAGAATGTGTTGATGCCATGGAATTATATTATCCTAATGTGTTTGTAATGACCTGATCTGCCAGAAATTGGCTTCATGCGTGTTCAATCAAGCCCTAGATCATTGATAAGGTGTACCTGTGGAGTAACCCTGTGCACCTGTAGGGTAATAGGGTGATAGGGTGACTCATCATGCATGTCTTGTTTTGCACTGAGGAAAGTACATAGACTGAAATATTTGCACTCTTGTACTCTATGCGCATGTTTTCACTGTCTGTACAGCCCTGTAATGTAATAAATAGAAATATTTAAAGGTGCAGTTTGTAGAATTTAGTGGCATCTAGCTCTATTTAATAGTATTAGCGGCAAACTCACCGCTAGATGCCACTAAATCCTGCACACTGCACCTTTAAAATCCAGACTCTAGTCTCTTTTTTTTTTTGTTCTCTGTACACAAATTCTTCCTTGCTGCACAGAAACAGGAAGTTATAAGTATCTCTTGTTTCGAATTGATTATAATTTTTCATCCCATTAGCACCAAAACAGAAAAAACCCATGGTCTACGTAAATTACACCAAACTAAATGATTACTTTTTTCTCCCATTATTTTATTATTAATTTAAATGTCCTAAAACCTATTAAGTGAGCAATATTACAGTGCGTGAAAAAGTTTAAAATGGTGGACATATAAGGATCGCTTAGTATGCATTTGTATATGGGAAAGTATTTTGATATTTTACAGCTGCATTTAAAAGAAACTATTATTTAAAAGATTGCTCTTTTGAGATCTTTTGTATTCCATACCAATGAGACAAATAAGAATTGCTGAACTTTGTATTATTGATTGGGAGCATGATCTGGAAGACACCAGTCCCTGTAGTACTTTATATTTTGATGTAATCTAGACAGAATTGTTGTAATATCTTAGTATTAAACATAGTAATTAATAGTATCTCCAATGTTTCATCTAGTGGGTGACACACTGAAGCTGACATAATCTGATCCGCAACCATTATCTGTGTTAGATATAGAATATCTATGGCCAGCTTGTAAGCTTTACCTACAGATGCAAAAATGTTATTTCTGTTGGCCAATTTTGCATTGCTGTTCACTGCTATTTCATCACGGATTTGAGCAGAGTTGTCAGTCTATATTTGGCATTGATGAACTACTTTTAGGCCCAGGAGTACATTAGTGTAACTCACAGGCAGCAGGATCCTTAGCTGCTGCATAATGGAAAAAAGGTCTCTCTTTTTCTATCTTGCTTCTCTCCATTCTCTTTTATCTCTCTCTCTCTTTCTGGCTCCGTCTCTCACTCGTGCTCTTCTCACATCGCTGTCTCATTATTCTGGGGCTGGCAATATTAGAGATGTTTCTTTATTGTTTGTTGGACTGTCTGGTCTCTCTTAGACGCTCTCTCCCTCTCTAGGTTTCTCTGCCCTCCGCTCCTCTCCGGTGACATTGATTCTAACTAAGCCGAACGTGTCACAAAGTCACAGTGAGAAATGAACAAATTAAACAGACGTTCAGATTAATGAGAGAGAGTCAGTGGGAATATCTACATTTCCGGGTGAACAGGGACATTCCCTTGGTCTCAACACATCCACCCAAATCCGGATGTTGTGTCACAGTAGATAACAGCAGACATTATTTTCCACACCACTGATGTGTGTATGAGTGTGCATGCTTGTACTCAGTTTAACATCTTGCACTGTACAAGTGTAATGACTGTAACTTGGATCATCTCTACTTTGTGCTGAACATGCCCCTCGATGCGTGGGTCGAGTATTTGTGTTTGTGTGGGTTTGTGAAATGAGCATTTGCAGCTGAGCAGGGGTACTCTTATTAGTGTGCATGCGAGCGCCTCTCCTGCCAGGTCCTATCCACAGCTCCTTTATCTCACGAAGGGTGGGGGGAATCATTTCCGCAGATGCCTTTTCCATCAAAAGCACTTATCGACAAAGCTAACATTAGTAAAGCAGCTCGAAAAAAATGACTTGAAGGCGAGGGAGGGCAATAGAAATCCCTGGGCAAGTGGACAAAGAGTTTGGTGGAGGTTCAGAAGCCCCGTGTGTTTGAGAGAGTGTCAGATGATTATCTGGCAGACAGAAAGCCCAGATTCAAACGCACAGCTTGAGAACACCCCCGCTGCCTCCTACACACACACACACGCACACACACACACACACACCCTACTCCTAATTTGTCATCTGCTGCAGCTCTCAGCGTCCACCGCCACAACCACAACCACTATCACTAGCACTACCATGCCATCCTCACTTAACTTAGTCCTCAGTGAAAGGAGGACTGAGTTGTCTGCAAGCTCCCCCAGACAGCCAAAGTAATTAGTGCTGTCTTATTTACCAGAGTGGGAGAGGGACACAGTGGGAAATACAATAGAATAGGGAGAACAATAGAGCAGGAAGATAGAGAAATAGAGCAACAGTCATTTAGACAGGCATGTGTTGTATGAATCAGTCAGGCCAATTTAACCATGCACAGCTGTTCAGAAATCCAAGGCAGACAGTGTTAATGATTAAACTTTGCCCTGATCAGGAACACAGGAGGAATAGTCACAGGGGATTCGACTTTGTGTGTGTGTGTGTGTGTGTGTGATTTGTTAGTGAGTGAGAGTAAGTGAGAACGAGAGTAAGAGAGAGTAGTAGCTGCATGACCCTATCACTCAATAGAGATGATTTTTTCCCCATAAATCACACGAGGCAGCGAGGGAAAGAGAACAGGAGAGACAGAGACTGAGTGATTCAGCTGTGGGAGTACACTGGCTCAGACCTCAGTTGAAAAGCTGGGGAAACTAATCGTTTCCATTCACCTCTACGAGTCTGGCTGCTCTCATCTGTGGTCCTGAATGCAAAGAAATCCTCATCTTCTCTCCACCTCTCACTACATCACCCATCCACCCTTCCTCCCCCTCCCTTTCCTTCTCTTTCCCTCTCTGAATGATCAATGCAGCCTGTCCTGTATCAGTTCCTGTAGCAGCATTAACATGGTTGTTATTCTATCACAGAGAATCAGACGTGGCAGCATTTCATGGTCACCTGGACACTTTTCATAAATCTTGCAAGGCAGAGGTGAACTGCAGAGGAAGCAGTGCTTGTTGTGTGACGGACAACGAAAGAATTGCTACTCAAAAGCCTCATTTAGTCCAAAGAAAGATTTAGGCAAAATGCCAGATGTGAGGGTGCTGAAACTCATATAGTGGTTGAAGAATGCAATGTTTTCTATCACTTGTATGATATTGCCAATGTTGTACAATCTTTGTACTAATATCAGCAAAATGGATAAGGCCTGGTATACACTTACTGAGAGGATGAAATGCATCCTTTTCTCTCCACTTGTCGGTACAGCTGGCAATGTTTGAATTAAGCTTTCATATGTTTCACAGTAATGAGTACAATTGGGCCTGACTCTGCTGCTCTTCAATTATTCAGAACCAACCTGAGACATGAAGCAATATTCTTAATCTGCAATCGGGAATTATTCCTGCAGTAACTAATTTTTCTGTCTGTCTTTCTCCCTCTTTGCTCTTTCAGACTAGTTTATCTCCTTTTTATGGTCACACAAAAATACATTAATAGCTTTGACTTGGCACAGGGTGAAGTTCACGCATGGCACGGAAGCAATTAGTTGGTAACTGTATCGCTTATAATCATCACTACTGTTCTTGCATAATGAATAAGATTTTTTTCTTGTTATGACAGAAGCAGACTGTCCTTTTGGATTATAATTTCTCAAATCAACAAAACATAATATATAATATGTAATATATAAACATATATATATAAATATAATACACAAGAAGGATGGCAGCTCTCTGCCAGGGTCTTCTCTAAAATTCATCATCTTAAAAGCACATGAGGTTCTTCAGTATTGTATTCTGTCTTGTAAAGAGGGAAATGCCAGCCCTGACCTGTTTCTCTGGGAAATAGTAGGCCACTACAAAAGCAGAAAAGGCAAGCTGATGTTAACATAAAGCCACTATCATTAAGAAGTCCTCATGCTGGTGTTTCATTTTCTTTGACTATCCCACATACTGTGCAGCACAAACAGAGGTCTTTAGTTAAATCCCCAGTTCTCTATCCACTTCCTCTAGGACACATCAAACAGGCATTTCTAGTCAAGTCCCATATGCATGCCTGTTTCAGCATCAGATGAAAGTGCAGCGATGTACTGATTGAACGCTTTGCTGCCTGAATAAACCAGAATCTATTCTGTTTAAAACACAACGCTTCAATTTGAATTCTATTGAAGATGCACGCTCCATAGAGGCTCTGTGCGCTTCATGTTTTTTTTACATCTTTACACACAAGTATTATGGTTATGTTGTAGGATGAATGTATGCTTATGTTACAGAGACTGTGTGTTGATGTGTGTGCCTATGCTGCTGCAGTGCTAATGAGAGACTAGGGGTTTCAGGGTTTCAGGTGCTGGTGCTTTGAGAGAGGAGGTGAGTGACAGGGCTCATGAATAGTGATGGCCGACAGCTGCTCATTAACCAAGAGACTGTCTGTCAGCCAGCAGACTGGAACAGCAGCCCTTCCCCTACTTCCCCTATGTGTACAAACTCTTGCACATAAACACTCACAGGTTTGAAAATGCATATGCACAAGCCCATGCAGATGTGCCCACAACCACATGAGCATGCACACACATACACACCCATAGAGTTCATATCCCCTTCATCTGGGTCCCCTGTGCCTGCTGTGGAGCGGAGGGCAATCCTGCCTCTCCCCTTGACAGCATGAGCACAGTGTGGCTATTACCTGTGTGCTCACACCACTCCCGCTGGGGCAAGACCCTCACTGAATATGGAAAACACCTGCCAGATGTAGATTCTGAATAAGGCAAAAGGTACAAAAGATTAAGGCTAAGGCAATGCCAACAGAAGTTTGTTTGTTCTTTAAGGTGTTTTGTCGAGGAAATGAATAAAGAAATGACATCTTTATTGTCAGCCCCTCACTTTCGCTTTGACAATCTTCAAAGAACGTTCAAATTCAAACAAAAGGTGACCTAGATATTGTACGTACATATGTGCATTTCATTACTTTTACAATTGTGTGATGTTACTCTTCAAAATAAATCTTTTTGAAATTGCCTAAAGGAAAAGTAACTAAAAGTCTGCAAGCCAGTGGCAGCTGAGAATATCTGTAAAGGAGCACTGTAAAAGTTAGTGCTCCTTGCACAAGTTGGAGGCTCATCTAAGAGGACGGTGTAAATGTGATGTGACACAGCGAAATCCAAATAAGAATGGTAGTAATTGAAAAAGACTGCTTGCTGTGTTATTTGAAAAATAATTTCTCTCTTTTAATCTAAAAGTTGCCAAAACATTTAAAGAAAAAGATGCTTTTTTTCAGAGGGAGATAAATTATCATTCTCTTTCCTACCAAATTGAGTTAGCTCAGTTGGTGGTAAATATAAAGGGCAGAGAAGCAGTACCCAATACTTACTATTACTTTTATGTTGGTTGCACAAGACCAGTATGTGAAGGGTGTCACTTCCATTTTAGTTATGATCTATCAGTGGATTTGACAGTGGCTGAAAGTTTCTGAATGACAAATAGCAGATGCGCATCTACATTAGAGATAGTCTTTAATCCAGGTCTCTAGTACTTTTTTTTTTTTTTTTTAGAGATTTTTTCCAAACACTTAAAATAAAAGACAGCAAATCATCTTGAGACATCTTTATTACAAGCAATACACAATACAGAAATACCCTTCACACACAAGCAATGACATCCAAGTTACAACATGTATCAAATATAACATGTTAAAGATTAAATCTGCTTTTATCACTATCAGCACTTGCAAAGCTCCACAGTGAAGATGATAGAGTTGTTGGTTGTGTAGAAGTCTGTTGTTTACTTTCTGTGATACAGGGCTTTGAAGCTTGACTGAGCTGATGCTTGATGCGTGAAATACAAATATGGTGTGAAATGTGTTGATTTCAGTGTGCTGGTTCTGTTTTGAACTTACTTTATTGGCATGGTCAGCCAAGACAATGCTATGCTGTAACTCAACAAGAATGAAAGACTACCTGTCTCAGTAGCAGAGAGCAGATAACATCTCCAAATTACCGCCACAGTTAATCAATTAACATTACAGCTACCAGTGTACAAGAAAAACTGCCTATACATTACAGTAATGTGCTTAAATTAACTTTAGGCTATACAGTATTTGTTATATTAACTAGCAACAGGATACACATTGTACTAAAGAGATGACAAAGGATTTGGTGGGTAGGATTAACATGCAGTTCTTTCACTTTTTTCAAACCAGAAGAGCTGAGGCAGGAGGGCAGGAGATGACAGGTAAGCAGCAGGTCATAGACATGTTGGTGACATGCAAACAAGCTTCAAGCAGGCTCACAGGCTCTCAAGCCCAAAGATAACATAGATGATCTGCAAAGACTAGTGAACTAACGTAATTTTAAGTCTTCCATATTTTAAATTTGCTAACATGTTAATTAACTTTGCATTCCGATAGCCAAAAATCACAGCTTGCAGCTTTAATTACAGATTACAGCATACCTATTAATGATATACATACGCACACACATGCCAGCGGATCATACTAATAAAGCCCAGAAGTGTCTTCTGTCATATTACTCCTGGTTGTCTGGTTGCACGATTATGACATATACATTATTTGAATTTGAAGATTTATTGTGTTAGAATTTCATAATAGGTTTTACTTGTCATACTGCTCAGTTAAAGGACATACATCATTTGTACAGAATCACTTTTGTCAGTCCATGATGAAGTTTCCAAATTGGTGACAAATTCAGTTATTTCTGTTAATAATTGGAAAGAATGTTGAAGTTTACTCCTGTTGCATTTAATACTGAGTTGCTCTACTTGCCTGATTCACAGACGTCTCATGATCATGCTCATTATACACAGCAAAGTCCTGTCTCCACCTCTGACAGCGGGGGACGTAGCTAAAATATTCATATGCAAATTAGCATTCGATATCATCTGAAGACTTCTTTCAACTTTTTGAGAAGCCAGTAACTACCTTCCTTGGAAGAGAAATGGCATAATTTCACTTATGCTAAATGTCTATTTTAGTGGAGAGCATCCATTTGAAAATCCCACTCTCACTTTTCTTAAAGCCAACTCCCTTTTCTTGTGAGATTCAAAGTAAAAGAACAATGAGCCAGTAAGCTACAGATGCCAATGCATTCAGCAGCACCTCTAGTTAAAAGCCTCTGATGGAATGCTCCTTTTGTTTGTAATCGATCGAGAAAGAAAGGCATCCACCGTGTAATTGTAGCCTCATTTGATCTCAAATAAACCATGCTGTCCTACACGACGGAGAGAGCAAGGCAAGGATAAGATGGAAACACCTTCATTACACCTAACACACACTCCACCACACTCACTTCCATGGCCTTACCCTTGCATTAACACACACACACACACACATACACACTCATTTGCACACTCCTTTTAAATTATATCGCCCTCCCTCTGCTGGTCTGTCTTTTTCTCCAATCTCTCTCTGTGTCTTGTCTTCAATCATACTCAACAAATAACTATACACACAAAGTGCGCACACACACACGCACACACACACACATCCGCTCTCGTTGCCTATCTTGGAATGAGCCTAGGATTGATTCTAGTCACACTAGAGTGGGGCGAAATGAGCAGTCACTCTGAATAGGCAAAGGCGTCAAATAATACAGATATGAACGTCGGAGGAATAATTGAAGAAAGTGTTTTATATGTAAAAGACAGAGGAGGATGGAGTGGAATTGAATCTCAGAGAAAATGAGGAGCGGGTTGTGTCCCAGGGGACCGACTCACAATGCCTCAGCCATGTTTGAAGAAAATAGAGGATAATTAGAGTGGTCAGTGGCTTCCACTGGGTCCAACACTACTCAGCCTCACTCTTCCTTTATCTCTCCTTCATTCACTCTCTCTCTTCCCATTTGTTAGCTTTTTTAAGCATCTCTCAGTCAATTGTGAGTTATCTCTCTGTCCCTTGCTCTTTCTTTGTTCTTTCTTTCATCTCATCCATTGCTTTTCTGTTTGTACCCTCTGTTCCTCTTTTTTATCATTCACTCTCCCTCCCTCTTTCCCTCCCTCCCTCCATCCCTCCCGTTGCAGGCATAGAGCCACATCAGTAGAGTTGATCAGATATTCCAGGCACATATGGACAGCACTGATGGGCATAAATCACGAGTATTTTGAAGTGCCCATGCAGGGTTCTTCAGACTGCTTGTTGTGAGTAGGAACAGCTCTATGGAACCAGTGCATGAAAGCCATATCTTCTACCTCCAGTTTCATGCCAAATCTCTTTCTCTTACTTTTCTTCACAAAGTGTCAACCTCTGCCTCTACAGGCTTTCCGACTCACTCTCTCTGTTGCCTTTCATCCTGAGCCAACTCAATATGTGTTAATACTAATGCATCTTCCAACCCTTCCATGTCTGAGTACTGTGCACACACAGCCTGAGAGGTGACTGATTTTCAAAGGTACCGCCACCCCACCATTCCACAGCAAAGTTGTGAGCATCTCCGTTGTCTGATCCTCTCGCTTTATCCCTTGTTTTTTCACATTACATATTGGCCGGCTTGTCGGCATGACAACAACATATCTCTATGGCAACAGACTAGCCAGCAGCTAGATTCCCAGGTGTTTGGACATGTAGTGTTGCTTCAAGCTTTTCTCGGGTCCCTTGGTGGAGCAACAGTAGATGACAATCAATATATCCTTCCAAGCCAGAACGGGTTAAAACCTGCTCTTGTTAGCTCTCGCAGACACAATCCACCATCAGCACTGCGTCTACTTGGAGTACCAGATATGGCATTATACAGGCCTCCAGTTACTTGGGGCATAACATCACATTGAGTAATGTTTCAAAAACAAAATAAATTATGCTTCCCAATAACTGCCAGACTTTCAATGCTCTGTTTTCCAATTCCAATCAGCTGTAAGTATCATCATAAACTAAGATTACTCCCAACTAATATACAGCTAGTCAATATTGTACAGAGATGAAAATCATTACAAAATCAATTGTCGTGCTCCATAATCACAGAGGAGATTCCTGAAGCCTCCCATGAACATTTGTCTCCCCGTGTGTGGCCACAAACCGACAGGCAGCACAAATAAATCTCCACACTCTGCTCTGTCCTTGTGCTCTCTCTCTCCCTCTTTCTCTTTTCAGATGACTTGTCCTCTGTCTCCCTCTCTCGCTCCAAGTCCCTGGATATTGATTGGGACCCTACTGGAGGGAGCAGGGATAAGATAAATAAGGAGTCAGTGGCCATGAACAGCCCTCTCATTCACCCTAACATGAAGGGGAGGATAATCATCTGCCAGACCTGAGAAAGTGACCATGTATTTCTCAGGCCACTTTCATACAAATGACCTCACCTTTTACCTTAGCCACAAGGATTTCCAATCAAACATAACTCCAGACTTCCTGTTTTCAGTGACATTTTGTTGATTTTAGCTGGAAAGTGTTTTGTGCAGTAGGACTTGTCATCCTATTCACATTTTGATATACCTTTTTCACAGCAGACATTTTGACATGTCAAAGCAGGAAAAGCACAGGTGCAATTAATAACATTAATGATGGCTGAATTCCATTCAATTTTTCCAAATTCATGATCCTGGTATAGTGTACAGTGGTTCAACAGTAGGGCTTCCTTGGACACTTGAATGGACTTATAGACTTATAGTTCTTAAATTATACCATCTGTAAAACAACTCATGATAAAAACTGTAATATAATGAAGTCCAGCTACAAACATTACAGGTTCTAAACAGAAGCCTGGTGCATAGTGCATGGTGCCTCCTCAACTGTCCACAGTGGAAAACTGCATAATTTAAATAGGTGTCTGTTTTCACTCTGCAGTGGACAATTATCTACAGTAAGTAGTGCACAGGGCATCAAGTTCATTTACACAGACCATGTCCCACTTTGCCTCTATCAATCAAGCCAGATTTCACTGCATGCAATAAGGAGCAAAACTGATTGATTGTCACACACCGCTATGTACAGAAAAATGCTGCTAACCGCACACAAATTCATAGCGCACGGACATGCGTAAAGTCATCTGTAAACACGACCATACACAGTGGGGTAAATAACTGCTGGTATCTTTTCCAGCGTCAGGAGCAGTGGCGCGAGGCTTCCCCTCAGATTTTGAAAGCCCTATCTGTATCAGGAACAGCAAACTGAAAAAGCAATTTGCTTTGTCACACAGAGACATGCTTGACTACACTGAATAATTGCACTGCAGCTCTAGAAAGAGCTGTTTTCCTTTTATCTAATGAAGGCCTTCAGGGGAGGGAGCATGGGTATGTGTGTTTTGTATCTGTATGTGTGTTTTGTGTGTGTGTGTGTGCGTGTGTGTATGTGTGTGTGTGTGTGTGTTGGTACCTGTAGCTGTGATACGCAATATACAAGTCTCAGGACTTCTATAAGTATATGTCAACATATATAAGTGTGCAACGAAAAGATAAGCAGTCGTGGCATAAAGAAGATATTCATTGCTCTGTCTCTATCTGATCCAATCCTGCTCGTGTCCCTTTGCTGCTCACCTTCCTTCCACGCTGCTCCACTGCAATATATTGATTCATCAAATCTGCATGTTGCCTCTCGGCTGTGTCCAGTTCCAGGTTTGAGGCAGTCCACTGATTCAATAATGTAGAAGCAGACTGGAGAATAAAAGCCCCATGCCTGGCCTCAGACACTAACTCCTGAGAAGTGCTGAGTCCACACTCTGCTGCCTGCCGGCCTGCCTCTGTGGAGCTTGGCAGAGCAGTGTAGAAGCTGGAGGGACAACTTCGGCCTCCAACTACTGCATGACTAACAGTACAGAGGACTGGAAGAGGCCCTAGTGAGGACTTGGAGAGTAAAGTTAAAGACAAGCAGTTTAAAGTAAAAAGTGTGTCTCTCATTCCCCATTCTTTCTGTATTATTGGTTGCAGCAGTATCCAGAGGCAAATAAGAGAGTTTAATCATTGCAGGCAGAAGAGAGGGGCATGGAGATGATAAAAGTGGGAAGGAAGACAACAAACATGAGGGAAGGAAGAACACACCTTCTCTGATGACTGCTTGTGTGTTCAGGAAAAGGTTTATGAATTGCCATAATGGCTCTAAAGCATTTGTTCTACTGTGGAACTGTAATTAAGCCATCAGCGACAGTTTGGAGTCTTTAACTTCATAATGAGGCTGAATGTGCGCAGTTCGTGCTCTGTGGATAAGCTGCTGTAATCACTTCTATCTGCTTAATTATGTAAAACCATTCTTTTATCCTACTAGTGTCTCGCTCTTTATCTCTTCTTCTCTCCCTCTCTTCCCTCTTGCTCTCTGTCATGGTCTCATTTTTTTTTAATGTAACTGGTACCGTAAAAGCATAGGGACACAGTGGGAATGAGCACATGTGCTGGGAGATATCAACCTGAGACAGCTATGCTGGGAATTGTCAGTCCAAATGGCAGCTTGGAGATAAACCGAAGCGAGAACTGAGAGTTAACAAAGGGCAGTATATAAGGGAAGAGGTGTGTAAGCTGCAGAGACTTTCAGAATAACCACAAAGCTCTTACCACTCTGATGAGCTTTTTATTACCTTTCTCCATACCCTCCGTAGTATTGGTCAGAAGGACGTTTTTTTCTTCCTCTCTCTTTCAAGCTCATTTTAGACTTTAGATCACAACTTAACTTGCACATGTTTCCTGAATTACAATAGGACCGTTATTATCATTAGTAGTCCTGCTGCAGTGTGATGGAAATGAAGATGCTGCAGGTTATTTGCAATAATAGTATCTCCATGTCCCTAATGGAGACAACCTGGTTGTACTCTTTTAAGACAGACCTACATCAAAGCTCTCCATCTACAATACTACAGGGATCACTGCACTGTGACATGCTACACATACACAAACACAGGTACCAACTCACGCAGACACACACTCTTGAAAATGTGGTAGTGGTGAGTGAAATATTGTGATGCTCAGGAGCTTTACACCATTGACAGGCTGCAATGGGGGAAAAATAGCCCTAAATGCATGAAAAAACATGAAGCTGCCGCTGTTTCAATGGAGCAGAAAAAACTATAGAGAAAAATGTCAACAACAAATAGCTGCTGGTTTCTATTGCCGCAGGCGACATGGACTTTGGTTCCCTCATGTTTCTTTCCTCCCGCATTATGCATCATCTTTTCATCCAATTAAGCACAAACACAGGCTACAGAGTACAACTCAGGGAGCATCTTAGTACTGCGTGTTCTGGGAGAACCAGAAAGTGGAGGGAAACAGAGGGAGATGCGTGAGGGGAAGAAGAAGATGAGAAAAGGATGGTTCAAGATAAAGGGCAGATGTGATTGTGTGTGTATGTGTGCGTTTTAGACGGCTTCACTTAAAAGATGGACCTTTTGGCAGACCATCTCTGTGTATATGCCAGTCTGTGTCTCCCCTCATTTCTTCATGTTTCTGTGAGTCTGTGGAGGGCAGTGCTTCACCGTTGTTTTGTTTTGATTCACTGACAGGAGCAGACTGCTTTGCAGTTCATCTTGATGATGATTGATGATGTTTTCTGAATTATGACGAGGCATAAACATGAAGCATGGCAGGGCCCTTCCACTGAAGCCCCAACTGAACCTGAGTTGTCCTTGCCCTGGTTGCCTTGGTTACGTGCAGGTAGTAAAGTGAGACAGCCCACGAGAGGGTGTGAAAAGCCATGTTTAATTCCATCTTCAGGCAGCTATTGAGGGTTTCACACCTCTCCCTTGGGCACTCGGGCAAGCATTGCTATGACAACTGAGCACTCTCAACCTTGTGACCCAATGGGTGGTTGAGCTTCACCACCATTCACGTGTTCTGCATTATTCCAGATATCCAGATGAAAATACATAAGGCTTTTCTTCATCTGTATAAGAGGAGGGAGAAGAATTAGTGAGCTGTCCCTGTCTTAACACTGCTATGACAGGCAAAGCCTCTAAAAACTGGCATTTTAATTTGTAAGCATAATAGCTTTTAACAATTCTGCCATGAATGGAGTCTCACATTGACCCTGTTCAACACGCTTTTGCCTTATTTACAACAAATGTCTAGATTTACAATGATTTCCATAAATGAAGCGGAAAGACAAACTCAGCAGGTAGGTGAGTGTGAGCTGCAGCAGTCCATTTGGCTGTACAAAGACTGAATGAGGTGTTTCACCTACTATTTACACAAGCGCAAGTTGATTAGACATTCACTGGGGAAGGATGACTGTCAAATGTGCATGTGATGCATGCTTTTGTAATGTTCGCACGAGGCTTTTGCGTTGACTTAAAGATCTGTGTTATATTTGCAGGAGTGTCAGGGTTAACACTTCTCCATCTGTGTATTTATCGATGTGTTTATGTTGTGGTGAAGTGTGTTTGTGTGCAATAGATTGCCTGTGTGTGCGTTTGTATTAATCAGTGGGTATTAATTCAAGCCAAAGACTGAGAGCTTCATCAGCTCAACATTATCCTGTGTGCCCATTGGACTACCTAATCTAGATTCAACATTTTGGATACTTTCAGGAAGCATATGGTCTTTCACTCCTATTGCATAATAACTCAGCAGCCATGGCAGCGGCAGTAACATTACAGAGATCAATAACAACCACAAGCGCAGTTATAGGACAGACTCCAATGTTTGCTAGATGGATAGAATAGCTCCATGCACTCCAACTTCACAAAATCCAATTAGACAGTCTGTGTATGTCTATGTGATGATGTACCATCTATTTGCTCACTGGGCTTATCCACCTGTCTAATATTCACTATAACCATGAACAAAACACTAAGCTCCTCATTCTACAGCTTTGCTCTACCACAGTTCATTCTCAGACTGTGTTTAAAATTCCTCTCGCTTTCCAATTATTTGAGGAGAATCAACTCCTGGAAATTGAAAATCTATATGATGATAAGCTTGGCAACGTTAGCTCAATACAAATAGTCCCACCTAAACAGCTGTGTTTTAATGCTTATGAACCTTACTTTTTGACAAGCAAAGTGCCTGTAGGCAGAGACAAACGCATGCATACACACCAGCAGAAGCACAGAGATGCTGTTTGTTGTTAAATACAGTCCTCAGGCCACTTCAAAATAGTAGATATGTTGCAATGCCTTAAATATTTTTCATGCACACACACACACACATAATTAACATAAACACTGAGGGCACCCTGAGAAGATGAGGAGTGAGAGAAACAGAAATAAAGATTACTTCATGAAGCAGAAAAGGGCTAGACTGTAAAAATGTAAGAAATTGTGATTTTAGTGCCACATGTGCCTAAAGTGCAGTCCAGAAAGTGAGAGAGATAATGCCTGCCTGCCTGTCTGCCTGCCTGCCTGAGAGGACACACAGTAACCCCGGAGGTTTATTTTCTCCTTTCTCCATGCCCTCTTGGACTGACTCGGGGGATAAAAAGAGAAAAATGCTACATATTTGACAAATGGGTCATGCTTTGTTTGTGTTTACTTCAGAGACATTCCCCCAGCCTCTACAACGCCCCAGGTCTCTAAACTATAACAGGGGATGGAGATGGAGGAGGAGATGGAGGAGAGCCACCAGAAGACGGAAAGAGTCTGTTAGTACAGTGTATTTCCTCAGCATGACCATTAAACACACTGACACTCTGACCCCACGCAATGATTCAACATCACTTTTACTCACCCTGGCAGCCTTGGGCTCCTCTATTATTCTCAACCTCATGCTCTAATATCTGAGCAGAAGTACTACCCAGGATGGTACAGTAAAATACAATGTACTGTGGTGGAAACAATAGCACAGGAAGGAATTATTCCTGCATTATTTCCTCTAGTCTTTCTTGTACACCACCCCTCCTTCCCTTGCTGCTCGCCCTCAGCCGCTCATTTCACCTCCGTGTGGTTTTTCCTGCTGGGAAAATAGAGGGGTGTGCACTGTGCCACTGAGGACAGCAGCAGGGGTGGAAAATGTCCACCCTCTGTTGAACCATGCAGGGGAAAAGGCCAGAATGCATTGAGAACTAATCCCACTGTTCAAGGTGTTAAAAGCCATGCGAAACTAACTGAATTATACCAATACAATGAAATCCCATAATACAGGCAATCTTCAAGAGAAAAAAATAAAAGTAGATAGATAAACATAACAACATTGAAATGGGAAATAAAATGCTGCGTTTGGTCCCTTTGAACATTAAAAACCGTATATAAACAGCTTATTCATGCAGTTCCAGTCATGATAAAACCTTGTATAGGAGCATCAGGAGTCCTCCAGTTCAGTTGTGTGTAAGTGATTTATCACCGACTTCCATACATCTGCTGTCATTCTTTATTCTTGGCACTACAGATTTCCATTGGATAAACCCTAAAAACTTTCACCTTTCCACTGATTTATGATAGGTTTCATAGTATACATTTTAAGAAAAGGGAGTTTATAACCAACTTGGATTTTTACAAATAGTGTGTTTCAAACCTGTATTTGTCTCCTTTGTTGTACACCACCATATTTTAGCTACTTTTGAAAAATCCTAAAAACGATGTATACCATCTGTCACTTAATAGACAAGGAATCTGCTCCAGCTACTGTTGTTTAAAATATGACATATTCTGTGTTGGTTAGGTATGTAAGCCATATTATTAAGGGGTGAGGGTAGAATGGGCAGCAGAGGCTGCTATATTATTCATACCCAATTCAGGATCAGCAGAAGCCACAAACACAGCCTGTCAAAAAAAGCAAGGGAATCACAGGCGCACCCATCCAATCACTGTGACACTGTTCACATGAACACACACAAAAAGATTACATACAAAAACTGTGTCCACAACCTCACCTGGCTCAGAAAATAGTTGTTTAATCATCTCTGGCTAACAGTCAATATCTTCATTGTAATCGGGGAAAGAATAATCTCTATGAATTCTCTAAACCCCAGATAATCCCTCTGTTTTGGCATCTTCTAATTGGACAATTAATAATATGAATGTAGATTTGACAGCTACTATACCGATCTTTCATAATGTACACAATTGTCAGCCACAGTTGGATTATCAGTGCTAAATGTCAGCTCTTTCTTGAGGTATCTGCCATTGTAGTGGGAAAAAAGCACTGCAAGCAATGCTATCTATCTATCTATCTATCTATCTATCTATCTATCTATCTATCTATCTATCTATCTATCTATCTATCTATCTATCTATCTTAGTTGTCTGTCTCTCCGTCACTGGAGCAAGAATTGTCAGTGCAAGCAGGTCTCTCTCTCTTTCTCTCTCTCTCTCTCACTCTTGCTGTCTCTCTCTCTCTCTCTCTGTAACACACATGCGCGCGCGCGCACACACACACACACACACACACACACACACACACACACACACACACACACACACACACACACACACACACGCACGCACGGCCAAGCTTGGCTGCATCAAAGAGTGGTACTTCTTTGACTGGGCTCCTAGCACATAGACGTGCTGCTCCTAGCGTCGGCACCTTGCAAGCACAGCAGTCACCTTCCAACCTCTGCGACTCTCCTCCGCTCTTGTCGCTCAGTCGCAGTTATTTTGCAGGACGGAAAGGGGACCGCTGACTGTCCGTTTCGCCTGTTTACAGCATCTGAGGAGTTTTCCCCACCAGGAGATCGGAGCGTTTGCTTTCGGTACCCGCAAAAGAGTCTATGCTCCACAACAGACACGCGGCTGGTCGCTTTACCGAACCAGAAAGGGCTGCCGTGCGTCCTGGTGATGAGGTTGGTGGCGCACAGCCGACACAGTATTAAAGGAATCCCTCTGTATCTGAAGAAACCGCCCCAGTAAGGGACAAGAACGGGGGGAGAGCTGCGGGAACTGTTGTCGGCTGGGACGCTATCATTTCGACTAGGATGCATCTCTTCAGTGCCATGTTCCTGCTTGTGATGTTAGCTGTCATTCCCTGTGAGGTAAGGACCCCGGCACAAACGCTTGCACGCTATGAATAAGCATTGTTTAAAAGTTCCTAAAGCACTACCGACCGCCTGTATATGCATTCTCAAATATAGATAATTTAAGTAAGAAGCAACACCTTAGTGCGAGCTGTATCACAGTTACAAATAAGAGAAAATATTATGTTAAGTCAGTGTGGAGACTGTGTGCATGGTGCAGCATTAAACAAGCAAATTGCTATTGTTCTGAGGGTATATCCTTTCAGTGTGCAACCTTGTATACTAATGAGAAGCAAGGACAGAGTAAGAAGAAAGTTCAGAAAAGATATGACTATACGCAGAGCTTGTAGTTGACGGTAAAAACCACCTGATCCCGTTTTACTTGACGTTTTATTTCGGGAATTGAGCTCACACACATTTTGAGACTGACATAATGATGTAGGCCTAATCTGTTGTATGAATTACAATGAGTAAAATAAAAAGCTGGTAAGGACATTGTCTTTAAGGAAAAAGTAACCATGATTAAAGTAACGTTTTTCCATGACAATGTAACTGATTTATGCGGGTTCTGATGGCTTCGATGCCCCGGAGGTCGTTGTTTACAGATCTCCCTATCCACCTTTACATCACTGACAGAGAAATCTAGAGACTCCCCGAAGATATATCTGATAGCGCTGATTAAGCTGAAAGAACCGAGCAATGAACGGCAACGCTGACAGTTTGTTTACAGGATCTATGTGTGATTTGTGGCTGTGAATACGAGCCGTGCGTAATTAGTAGTGTACCAGACCAGCGCCAAGAAATGGTTGTGGATCTTGAGATGTGTGATGTGTGTCAGTGTGTGTGTGTGTGTGTGTGTGTGTGTGTGTGTGTGTGTGTGTGTGTGTGTGTGTGTGTGTGTGTGTGTGTGGCGTGCTGTAGTGCATGAAAAAAAAACCCGTGCCCGTTTGGTAAAAATGACGAGCTTTGATGTGACAGTTATAAATTGAAGTGAAGGACGGTAAATTATTTGACCCAGAAAAGCTTTCAGTCAAGGCAGGAGCATGAAAACTTGCAGAGGTTCAGCTGGTCAGCATACATGCAGTGCTGAGCATAACCCATGACAGCATAGAAAGTATAACACTGGAGGTCTGCTGATAGAGTACCTATAATTTTCCTGTTATTTATGAGTGCATAAAACACCCTATGATCGGTACATTGGACAGCGCCGTTTCGCACCTTCAGTTACTTGCAGCAGCAAGTATTTTCATGACCATGGACAGCGCCGTGTCACGCCTTCCGTTGAAAACAGCGCTCTGAGTCAATTTAGCGCCACAGACACAGCCTCTTCATTCGTTGGCGGTGAGGATCAGCATTTGGCAAAGGCCACCAGACAGATTTCAGGGCCTTACAAATAAAACAACTCTAAAATAAATCTTTAAGGGTGCTAAACAAAAAGAAGAGTAATGTATATGAACAATCTATTCAACCTCAAAATGTTATGACATTTGAAAAATACCAGTGAGTTGGATATAAGTAACACAGACACACTAATTTTTCTTTTAGGGTGGCTGAATACTTCCAAGGGCCCTTATATGTTTCATCTCTAAGGCCCCCAAACAATGCAGTTTGATACAGTTTTGGGGTTTCTACACCAAACATGACCACTGCCCCTGATCACATTTAACTGTCTATATTTATGTCTTTCACAATATGTGGTAACACAAGGTGTGTGTCCCATTGCGGCAAATGTATCTGACTGAGGAGTAGCTCCTGTGTTGTTAACAATAATTCTGTAAAATGTAGAAACAGTAAAATCCATATGTTGCAGCATCAGTGCTTTACATGCCACGTCTACAGGTTGAGTGAACACTGTGTTTGACCTTTTCAGTCTAGCAGAGGTGCGCTGATGAACAGGCTGTACTGTACACCTGTGTGTCGAGTTCACAGTGTAATATGTATTAAACAAGCTGCAGGAGTCTCCAGGTCTCACACACTGAATGCATTACCAGATGCATACCTACCACTCCAAATGAAACCACAAAGAGGTATGGACGTGCCTCTTTGACCTCCTTTAAATTAAATTACTTATTATATTTTCTGCGGCTTAATAACCAAATTAACTGAAAGTTTGCAGATCTTTCTGATTTAATCGAGTTACTAAATGTAATGCTTCAAGTAAAATTTAAAATTACACAACTTGTCTGTGCTAAGGCCGACACAGCTTTATGGATGTTCTTCAGTAAATAAAGAGGAATAAATGTCATTGTTAAACAGCTGCAAATGTGACATTGAAAATGTAGCTGACGGCTTACCATTGTATCTCAATAGCTGTAACCATCTCGCTTCTTCAGAGGGTTCACACTGTAATTGGCCTTAGGGGACAATTTGTTATATATGTTTACATTAAATATTTAAAAAGGCTGAACGGAAATATGACACCACCCGTCTCACCAAGATTGCACCGCAAACATAAAGAATTGAAGACTTCTTGCGTATCTACTGCATTGAGGGTAACATTCCGTTTCAGTGGAGTTGAGACATTCACATATTTCAGTCACAGTCTCAGCACAGGCCTGTATGAAATATTTACAGGGCTTTAATGAGACAGATGCACTTGTTCGTTCACTGCATGTGTTTGTTAAGTACCCATAAAGCCCAGGGGTCCTAGTGTTATTGATATAGATGGGCACCTGCTTGACCTTGGCACAGATGTCTTGTTATTGTGTGCGTATCAAACCATGCATGTCAGGACACACCACACAAGTGCATATGTGTCTGTGTGTGTGTGCATTTGTAAGTAGAGCATACAGTGCTAGTACTATGCACACATATGGTGTGCGGTATACTGCATGCATGTTATACTTTGTTGGCTTCCACTTTAACAGGGTAAAGAGAGAGATGTATTGCAACTAATCAAAGCTTAAAATGATCTAAAAGTCTTCTCAAAACACGGCAAATTCACTTTAAAATATTTTTTACAAAATGTATACAATTTGTCCAGAATGTAAAGTATGACTTTGAAAGTACTATAATATTGATTTAACTCAAAGGCACCTTATCTTCTCTAAAAAGTGTGGGACGTTCAGAGGAGTTTGCTCTAACAATCATTCTGCAAGGTGTAAACCACCTTTAATGTATAACATTTTGGAACAAATCTTCTTAATATACAACATACTGCACAATGTAATGACCATCATCAGTCAAGAGGTAGAAATTATACTATGTTGGCATAATGCGGATTGTAACATTTTTTTCTGAGAAAGTCAGCATCTTTTCATTAGTCTAGTTAATATTAATAGCTTAGTATTGATCGCAATGTAAATGTAATGCCACAGCAGAAATTCCAACTCACATTATGTTAAGGTGCTCTGTTTACGTGTATGTAGACGAGGACTTCAATCGAATGTGATGAATGAAACTCACATGAAGTATGAGATGATCAGATATTTTGGAGTTGTTAAACACAGACAAATAAAGACAACAAGAAATCAACATTCAAACCATTAATAGATGCCACAGTTCTGCCTGCATATGGAAATACTACCAGCAACACCTTACATTTTTTTAGGGGGAAAAATCAGTGTTAGTGAAATGTCCCTTTTTATCACAAATGAGGTAACTTGAAATTTGGTTGGTCAGACTTGCCCTGAATCTTCATGAATAAAACACAAAAAATGGAGACTTTAAATAATTCTTAAATCATATTTTCAAATGGGTAATGCCAGCAGATCACACAATGATCTAGCAACATTTTCCACTAATATTCCTGTCAAACTTTCAAGTTGATTTAAAAAGCATGCTGGAGCATCACTGAGAGGTGAGGTGAGGTAATATTGTTTACGGGGACAAAAGACTGCTTTGTTTAATTTTGTGCAGTTGCCCAATTTATGCTTAAGCAATTGGGTATGAAGATTGTTTCAAGGACTTGAAACATTCACGTTCAGGTTTAGAGGCAAAAAATGTTTTTGTGGTCCCACTGGGGCAAGGGAGTGCCAGAGGAATGCAGTTATTGGTTTAAGACGTCTGGGCTCGAGGACTTCCGACACTAGCATGGATCAGAGTGATGGAAATGAACACTTGCTTTGGTGTTTTTCTGCTCAAACACCAAGTGCAGTGGAGGTGAAAACCTAATTGCTTGTCATTCTCAAGGAAGGAGACAGAACCCTGTGGAAGCAATTGGCTAGATTTTTCAGCAGTTTACTAGATGCCTTCACTCACCAGGGATCACAATAAAGGACCTTGTTAAGTTATGTTTCCTCATTCTAGATTGGTGTGATGATTGCACCAGAAACCCAACCAGCTGGGGTCGGTTTATAGCTAAAAGGCAAGTAATGTAAAGTAACCAGCAGTTGTAAATCATGCAGTGTTTAAAACATAATTTGGCACAAACACATTTATCTATTTATATTGAGCTAATTATTCAGTATTAAGTGCTATAATATAAGTGTCACTGAATAGAGATGGTTTTATTGGCACAAAGGAAACAATAGCTATGATAATGCTACACTGAGAGGACTTTTTTTCTTTTAGCTACATGTCAGTTATTAATAAGCCTGACATATATTAGGTCTGACTCCACAGCCAAAGTGATGGAAAGCAGCACGCTGGCCCGATGCTAACGCTGTCTATAATGTCTCCACATGTGAGAACAACAAGGACAGACCTCAGCTCAATCAGAGTCAGGCAGGACAAACAGCTGGGTCGGCTAATGTCCAATCCAGACAGCTTTGAATAGTCCACCGACCTGGCAGTGTCCCTTTGGCCAAAAAATCTCTTTTTCTGGGACCAGTCCAATGAGAGAAAAGCAGCACGATCACAATAAAAGCCCTCGCCAGACATGAGTGTGATCGAGCCACTTGTGGTAAATTTCTGTCCTTGTCTCCATGCCAAAAGCATATCACAGAAAAAAAAAATTACCAAGACATTGAAGCTTGTCAAACCTTGTAAAAAAAATACTTCCTTTTTTATCTTCCCTCTGGCATTATTATCAGTGAGCCTACCTGTTAAAAGCTTTTATAAATCCTGAGGAGTGAGACAGTGCAGATGACAGTCAGAGAGGAACAGAGCTGTGAGAGTCGTCTATGTTTCCCAGGAGGAAGGACACTAGGTAGCAGGCTGGACAGAATGTGCTCTGCCAAGCAGCAGCCTAACCTCCACCTAGAGAATTAAACAGATGAAAAGCTGCAGGAGCATGGGTTATAAATCTGCCAGTGGGAGGCAAAGACACACACTCAACCATTAAAATCACCTTGCTATGCTATGACAAGTCCAGTGCTTGTCTGCATTGCTAACATTGCATTACAACACAAGCCCATATAATTAGAAAGTCAAGCTGTAGCACTTAGACGCAACTTGTAATCAAATGCGAGAATTTAACATATTCAGTATGTAATTCATATAGCATTCATTTTCTCATAATGTCAACATTTCTTAAGTATAATAGCTATAATATGTGCCACATTTTCCTCATAAATGGCAATAATGTGTGAGTTTAGTGTAATTTTCATATGTTTCTTGCTCTGTTCAGACATAAATAAGATAACCCACATAACCTAATATCTGCGTTGTGCCTGTCAGTCAGTAACAATCATGTCTAGCAGTACGTGGGTGAGTGAGTGAGTAGGTAGGGTTACATTAGCCACTGTGTGCCTGCGTCCACCTTCATGCACTCCCCATTAATATACAAATGTGCTGCTTCACAATCAGCCACAGATAATGAGGTTGCATTAGGTTTGATTCAGTGCTGCTTGAAGAGATTGAATAGTATGTGCTTGTGTCTTGACTGATTAGGGTAGAGCTCGAATCAGCGCGCGATAATGATACTACATTGTGTGAGTCAGAACTTTAGCAATGTGAAGAGATTTGTTTCATAAAAGAGATACTGCTTAAGAAAGGAGGCCGGAGTGCAGGGAGCTATTGAGCCTTTGTCCTGTCCGCTGTTCATTTGCTCATCCTAATGTTTGATGTGCTTTCATGTAGCCTGCTGCTTCATCATCAGAGGAGTGTATGTGTGTGAGTGTGTGTGTGTGTGTAATATGTATTCATCACATTGTAAGGACAAAAATACGCACACACAGTCACATGGTTGGGCCTTGCCTCTCATCTGGGAACAATTCAGTCCTCAGATGGTTGTTTTCAGGTTTAGAGTTGCGATTGACAAATTTTGGTGGTAGACACATATTGGTTATGGTTTAGAGTTAGAGCAAGTCAATACAATGTCCTCACAAGTACTATACTGTGTGTGTAATAGATAAAGTGAATGGTGGTTAGCATGTGTGTTTGTTAATGGACAGGGAGGTTTGTGTGCCAGTGTGAGTGGTTTTGTTTTTGATGATGTACCTGTTTCTGGGTCAGTTTTCTAAATGTGGTCTTTTCATGACTCACACAGGGGTGATATTAGCGTGTGTTGATGGTGGTGAGCTTTTTTGTGGTGTGGCCCAGGGTGAAATGGGTGACTGATTTTACTACTGCAGTGCCCTGGATGAGGCATGAAGGCAGCCAGCAGTCTGCGTGGTAATTGGTTAACAGATGGAATTCTGGGAAGAGAAGCATTTGAGGTCAGCGGCCCGACTCTCAGAGTAACACCGTGTCCCTGTCATGGATGGCCCCCCTCTGAGGTACAGAGGGTGTGTCAGCATGGCAATACCTTTCCAGCTGGAATGCCCTTTTCTGTACTTGTTCATATGCAAGCATGCATGACCTTGCTGACTTGAGACAAACAAAACACAAAATTGTGTTCTTAACTTCATACAGCATAACCAACATAAAAAAGCCTGCAGACATTACATATTACTGGTACTCTATGCAAGAGTCAGATTTTCAAAGCAGCACTTTCTGGCACTGACTGACACTCCTACAGACAAACCAAATCCCTTTCATGTTTGCTGTTTGTTTTCTGGGTTTTTTTTTAAGTCTTTGTAAAGCAATAATAAATATGTGTTTTCAGTTTTTCAAAAACAGAAAAATGTGTTACTAACCACCCAGCCAAATTTGAATGATCAAAAAAATTGCCAAGTATATAAAATTAGGTTTCAAAATTGTGGAAAAACAAGCAGTATTCTGAGCTCCAAAACACTGGGGGCGTGTCTGCTGAAGATGCTGAAATTGCTCCCCAACTCAACCAACTGAACAGTTTCTGAGTCTCTTAACTATGCTCATGCCGAACTCCCTTAAAAAAAAATAAAAAATAATAGGCCTTATTTGTAGGTGTAAGACAAGCAATGTGGATGATATTTCAAAAGTAAAGTAATGCTAGGAGCTGCTGTTTAATTCAGCACCTATTTTGTAGGTAAATGTGGACTTATTTCACTAAAAATGTAACTTAAATGAGTAGGTAACAGGCGATCCATCGCCAATTAGCGTTATGTTAAATTGCCGTTTTTTACAATTAAGTTTGGTGTCAACATTACTCACTTCTTTGAAAAGCGCCAGCGCAGGGCTAGATGTAGCAGCCGTGGGAGTTCATCTGTAGTGACAGTGAAGGCACCAGAGTAGCGTCCGCAATGCAGCTGAGGCAGCGATGGTGAGACTGGACAGAGAGGCAGAGAGGGCAGCCACACAGGCACGGCTCCCGCAAAAGTACTGCACCAGCAGCGGGACATAGATGTATCCTCTGGGTGGACCAGAGCTTTAACACTGACTCTACCCGGCAATGGATGCTTCATGTGGGTTTGAATAGCTCCTTGAGCACTACCGTTGGCCAAAAATGGTCCCATTCACCAAAAGCTAATACCATGACACCAGTGGCTATAAACCTGGCTCCGCCAGACGGGATAGAGCATAATCAAGCAGGGGAAGAGAGGAGGACTAAGAGTTAAGCTAAGGCTAATACCTCGTCAGCTGTCTCTACCCAGTATTTTCCTCACCAATTTACGGTCTCCGGTGAACAACATGGATGAACTGTGACTGTGGATCACAACTCATACAAGGACTATGGACTGCAACTTCATGATTTTTACGGAAACATGGCTTAACAGACTACAGCATACATCAGGATGCTAAGCTTGCAATCAAAGTATTGCATGCTGCCATTAGCAAACAACAGACTACACACCCAGCGGATGCTAAGGTGCTCTAGTTCTTATATAGTGTTAGGGGAGGGGTCATGCTAGTCAATCCTCTACATCATGGATCCACCGTTTCAGGCTCACCCAAAAAATCCTGATCACAAAAATGGTGAAAAACTGTTTAATGGTCTAACTCCACAATTCAGTACCACATAGTTCTCAGTCTTTTCATGTTTTCAGCAATTATTTTCTAACATGTATAATGTGTTTCAAAAGGAAACTCTGATTTTCCTTTACATGGGCTTTAAGCTCTAAAATCTTTCAGTGGTAGGCTGATTAACTGCCACCACAAAGGCCATTTGTTAGACATTTGTTTGAGTATTTTGCAGATTTTCAGAGGACAAGGGACACCACCCATCCAACTGGAAAGACAGATAGGAAAGTCTGGTGTCCATGTTATAAATGACCACTTATTCTGAACCGCAGACTGACCACTACTTATCCTCTGGGGTTGTGTGGGCACTAAATGACCTCTGATGCTGTTTTCTGTCTTGTCGAAAAACCCAGAGGCCTGCTGTCCTAAAATGACCATTAGCATTGTGCACTGAGCTGGCTGACTCTAGGGCAGCTCGTAATCGTCATTAGAAAGGTCTTTGGGACTGAGTACCAAATACAGTTGTTAGGGTCTTCTTACTTATATGTGGTTAACCCAGCTGCTAACCAGCAGCCAGCTGTAGACTGATTACTTTTCATGCATGCAGGAAGAAAGAAAAGTAGATTTACATGTGTCCCCTTTTGACCATTATCCTTTCTTCCAGAAAATTTCACAATGACTGACTAATCCACAAATCATTTCTCAAAATATTTGATGTGCTCATATAATGTATAGGACTTTATGTGTATGCTTACTGTCAGCAGTGTATGGGAGGACCAGCTTGACTGGTGGGATGAATATCATCCCTATATCGCATTCTCTCCCCCACTTTCTCTCTTGCCTTCTGTGTGAGTGTGCTGGAGGGTGCAGGACTCCCAGAGGTTTATGTCTGTGACTCTAAGCAAGAGTGACATTTCTCTGACAACACCCAGAACAGGCACACACATGCACACACACATGCAGTTTCTCTTTCACACACACATTCCTTTTGTCTCTCTTTCTCTCTCCCCTTCGCTCTCTAGTTCACAAACATGTCAGCAATGGGATCCACAAAAGACAAAGAGCCAAATAACGCATGGAATCGATACCAACGGACATGGCTGAGGCTGTTAAATCAGTCGTAGGGTATAGTATGACTGACAGATGCCAATTAGAGCGCAGACATGCTTGATCATCTGGTCAATGCTGGACACGCTGCCACCAGTAATAAGGGTAATAACACACGTTACCCTAGTAACTGCCACTGTGGGACTCACTCAATGTTTTTTTTTTTTTTTTTGCGTCCATCTGCTCTTTTTTGCATTGCAGTAGGCACCTCCTGACCAGTTTTCTGTACGACCTTGCTTTCCCCTGCTCGATGAATCTTTTATGAGCCTGGCAATGTGGGTTTCTGTGTAGAAGATTGGAATATAAATATGGCTGTTGCGCCTAGAGCTCCTCTTCCTGCTCTGATACAAAAGCTTTCATAAGACTGAGCAGATTGGGCAAGCTGCTACTTGAACAGTGCTCTTCACATCTCTTCGCTTTTATCGGAAGACACACATCCCGTATCAGAGAGTGTTATGCATCTTTGAACACCTAACACAGATTCTGCCTCCACCTGCTCAATCACATGGTTGGACAACATACCACACCCACGGGAAATCTTGTTTCCTTTCGAAAGCGCCATGTCAAATTCTTTCTGTCTGAGATTTTGCACAGCATAGATTTCTCTTCGAAAGCCCTAGTTAATTGCATATTGCTCACATTTATGTTATGAAGTTGAGAGTTGTAGCAGTAATTGATATGGTAAAAAAAAAACTGAGATAGTAAATCTTGGTTGAACTCCTCAGACTGTACTATGCCTCTTTTCTTCTGACGACATCTTTCTCTCTTTTATCTTCCTCTCTACTCCCTGAACCTTTCTTTTTCACATGATCCTTATTACCTTTATTCCAGAGAATCCTCTCCGCACCACAACGTGTGAGTGTGGCAGCATTGCCTCCCATGTTGAAAGCTAACTCAATTGCATGGCTTTCATTTTGGGGAATGAAGGATGAGAGCTATACGGCGCGGCAGAAGCGGGTGGCAAGAGAAACCATTTAATCGATGTGTTTTCCGCGTGGCACTGTCACAGCCACTCAGTAGGGCCATTGATGAGGGAGGCTCTCTCTGACTGCGCCAAGGCTTAAAGGCTCCAGTCAGGCAGGCGTGGGAGCCCAGCAGCCACCAGACAGTGCTGCATATCAAGCAGGCTGGCATAGCTGCTCTCTGCAGCCCCACGGTGAGGAAGGTAGAGAGGTCCTTTGATAGAGACACTACATGTAGGAGAGGGGAGATAACAAGATGCTCCAGTGGAAGGAACACCAGCTTACATTACATTATGCTGCCTGATTCTAAACCCCTGGGATTTCTCCAAGTCTACAAAACACACACAGACTCAGTAGTGTGTAATACTGGATGTGAACACAACATCTGGAAGTAGGAGTCACAACTAGAGAGACTGACTTACATTTGTATGCAGCTAATTGGGAACTCAGTATGTATATATAAAGAAAAAGTCGAATGGAATGATACCTTTAGCTCTGATGACATTTACTGAAAGAAATTTGGTCTAGCTTTGATCGATTACGCAAAATTGGAGGAAAATGATGTAACACCCTGACTTTGGCATTTATTTTTCATACATCAGAGGGCTCAGATTTGGATCACATTTACTCGAAAGGAACTTTTCTTAGAGTGAGTCCTGTATATACAGCAGTGCCACGAATCTATTGCTCATTATGCCCTTTTGATTTTTTTTTTTTTAAACAGCGGCCTTGAGATTGCCCTAAGCTCTCAGTATACATAATTTTCACCTTCTCTTTTCAATAATCTGCAGCCTCAAACACAAAGACAGCCTGCACAAAGAACAAAATCTATTTGTTCTGTACTCTAAAGAAAGCATAATTTTGCCCCTCCAGTCCCTTTATAATACTTTTGGCAGTGGGTATGAATTTGTGCATCTAAAGTATCTTAAAGCTACTGTGTGTGTAGTAATAAATACAGCTAAGAGAAGTGTTGTATTGAAAAGGCTCTATGTTCTTTAGAAATAAACACCAGCATACACTGGACATACACAACAAAGACTCAGGAACACACTCTCTCACACACACACAGCACACAGATGCTGTGAACTGAAGATGCTGAGGTGATCAGGGTTGGTGGGCAGTGTCAGAGTACAAAGTGAAAGGATGTGTACTGCGTTAGAATTTCGTGCCCAGTGGGGCCGCTGAGCAGGGCAGCATGGCTGAGAAGTGAGTGAGAGAGAGAGAGAAAGCAGAGAAGAAAGAGTGGATTTGGTGGAGATAAAAATTGAATATTACGGGCAAGGACAGAGGGAGAAATAGACAGATAGAGTGCCTTCTGACTGTTCCTGTAGGGTTATTATCTCCCCCTTCCTATCCAAAAGGAGAATAATAATTAGAGGCCTATCGCTCCATCACCATGGTTTTATTCCCCTCACTGGCACTGACACTCCTTGCAGATTGTCTTTAATTAGCTTCACATTGCTTAATCAATACAGCCGAGACCATGACAAAACAATGGCATGTGCGTCCTGTCGCTCGGGCGAGACAGACACAGGAAGAAGCAGGAAGGAAGGATGAAGTGTTGACAGACAAGATGAGAGAGGAAAATGATGTAGAGTGGCATTTCTGTGGGAGGGGAAAAAAGAAACGTCATGCTCTGATAAAAACCTGTTCTCATGATGATTGCAGTCTGCACTTGTTTATCTACTGTTGAGTTTATGTGCTGGTGCATTTGTTGCAAGATATGTGTATGTCTGCATCTTGCTGCACCACAAGGTGAGAAAAACAAGCAGATTGAAGTATTGGCTTAGCTGCATATCAGGCAGTAGCGATTGTCCCATCATGTCAGACTATACTATAGGATATTATGCAGCAATCCTCGTTATATTTTTGAGCAGCAGAGCTGAGTGCTTCAGCCACACTAATGGTGATGTGATGAATAGGTATTCAGGAGAGGTCTCTCTCTTTAAGCCTTAGTGCCTCAGGCTACTGGCCCTCTCAGGCCCAGCTCTCATCTCTTACTCTGCTCAGTGAGAGTATAACAGCATGCAGTGAGCTGCAGGGATCTTCAGAGAGGAGCACTTCTCGCTTGTCAGGCACATTTTTTGACTTGGTATGTTCTGGATCGATATCTGCAGCTGCCATGCTTAAATCTGTGTTGATCTTATCCAAACAGCTCTGAACAAGACCATTAAATGTTAACAGTGAGACTGAGCTCAAACTGAAACTGATTTCTACCTGCACATATTATTGGATACTTTTAGAAGGCATTTACATTGTGGAACAGGTTTATGGAGATGATCTGTTGAATCCGAAAAGAAGCCAAAAGAAGAACATCAACAAAGAGGAAATTTGAAAATTATCTAGAGTGGAGAGTCCTCCTACATAAGCCTCTGCTTTTCAAATTAACATGACCACAGTTGTTGTGCAGAGGTGGGCCCTTGCATGGGTGTCATTAAAATTTAAATTAGTGATTTAATCTGTGGGTGGCAGAAATGTCCCCAGAATGTGTTACCCTCTCAAGCTCATTATTAAAGGGTATTTCTGTCTCTCTGTCATTCTAATCTTCCATGCTTAGAGGTTGGATCTTAATTTGAAAGCATTCTTGTCCATTTTACCCGAAGCAATCAGACAATAGTCGACAATGATACGTCCCAGTAGGAATGAGCAATGGAGTCACAGACTGCCATGTCTTAAAGACAGCAAATGAAAATATTTATGTTAATGATTAGCAAAGGAAGCACATCCTTAAGGGAAAAATCATTTCCTATTCCCTCCTTGTGCTGAATGGAATATTAATGCACAGGATGGCCTTTCTGATATCATATTACCCAGGCTGCACTCACAAATATCATCATTAAGCACTGTGGATCTGCATCGTTTTCAGAGTGAGCAGCCCGCTGCACAACATCCTGGAAATGGAATCCGGCAGCCAAAGACAAAGACATAAAGACACATGTGTATAGATATCCACACTGCTACTGTTTGTTTAAAATCTAGAAACAAACAACCTCCTGCATGTCCAAGAACATACACCCCACAGTGAAATTGAATTGGGACGAATGATGGATTGAGATAGTAAGGCAGGACATTCACCATACAGTTTATTGCCATTTACCTGCTGAACATTGCATCTGTAGCTGAAAGATCCAGCCTGATGATCCAATGCAACCCCCATGTGGTGAAGCATCAAACTCAATGCCTACTCTTTACCATGAGGGCCTTCCTCTTCACCTTCCTCCCGCAAACACCTTCCCGCTCATAATTCTTCTCATCTCACACTCGGCTAACTCCACAGAATATTACCCGTTTATTTTATTCAACATACAGCCCTCTCATTTCTGCTCTGTATACTCATTTTCTCTAGTTTGTTGATATTTTCCTGTCTGTTTCTCTGTGTAATCACTGAACGAATCAGTGGCTCCTTATTCTGACAATGCAGCCGAGACTTTGCTGATTATATGGCTGGAATCATTGGCAGGGTGTTGGGGGAATGTACAAGGAACACAGGCTAACACAAGACTGTTTACTTATACTAATAATCCTTTCTACTCTTCCCACCAGCCAGGCACACTCCATAAAAGCACACAGTGACAAGCTAATTTGTTTATCTACAAGTTTCTCCTAACCATTTTTGCCCATAACTCCATGTGGCTGTAAATGTAATATTCAGTTAGGGGCTGTTTTGGGATTTCTCTCCACTGCACAGTGTGCCTGTGTTGTACTAATAATGTCTCCCTAATTAAATGTTACAGCTTCTCTGAGCATTAATGACCTGAAGACAGAGGATACAAATGGAAGCTTCAGCGTGAGCTCCGACAAAGAAGCTGGACGCAAGACTGCAGGCTGGTTCTGTCCCTTCATTACTAATATACAGCACATAGCTGATGGGCTCTGGTCATTGTTTGCTTCTGACCGTGTCCGAGCACAGAGCATTACAATGTTTGTTTTTTTCACAATTGGCTGCTGCAAACTCTCAGTCAACTCAGCCTGTAATTGCTAGGATTTCACCACTCCTCTCTGGTCCTGTTAGTTTCGCTGTTGCAGACGTGGCAGAAAACAGACAAGATGTAAATTCATCACCTCAGGGAGTTTCAAATGCATCACCAATCCTTTTCTCTCTTTTTTTTTTTTGGTTTCTTTCGCTCCCTATTTCTCTTTTTCTCTCTTTGCCTCTTAACATCACAGTCTCTTTTATAAACTCTTTGTCTATCTCATCTGTGGTTCTTTGGCTTATTTTCCTCTTGTGTAACCTACCACAGCGATAGGCTAATCATGGTGATACCTTCACTCTGTGAGTGGGTGACATTTGTAAACAATGAGTCAGACAGAGATCAAATGAGAAAAAAAAATAGACACTTTGTCCACTGGCTGTCTCTTTAAACATCTAACAAGACAGTAGGCGCATGGCATCTGGGATCAGCTCTCAGGTCTTTTTCAGATATAGATGAATCATGAACATCATTAGTGAAACAAAGCACTTCACCTGTACAGTAATAAGACAATGGAATGGCACTCAACTCAAAGTGCAGAAGCAGATTTTAAAACACTCTCAGCCGCAACAGTATTATTCTATATTGAGGCCTAATACAGATTTGTAAATATTAGCACGTCAAAATAGACATGTTTCATGAGTTGTGCTTTCTAAAACTGAGTTTCCAGCACTCATTGCATGATAAGTCACTATCTGGATGAACAAAAACTCAATTATTCTGGGTGATAGTGACAAGGCCAGCACCGCAGGTTCAGGGAAGGGCTTTTTGAAGAGACGAGTGACCATAGGGGGCAGTCTCAATTAGCGGGCTTTCTTTGAGCCTCAACTGCCTTATTTCTGGGCTGAAGACTCCCAATTTGCTGTCAGTAATTAATCCATTTACAGGAATAGCTTTCCCTATGAAACAGAGAGAATGTTTGATTAGCTAGATGGGAGAAAAGGTCAGAATGTGGCAGCGGCTTTCTGCTGTTGGATCCAGAAAAGGGTGGGTGGGTTTTGTGGGACATTGGTTATCAGGTCATGATGGCTGGATGAGCCAGGAAATGATCATAGTAATTGTGCGTGTGAATGTGTATCTGTATGCGTGTACGTATGCGTGAGTGCCTCTGTGTGTGTGGGCAATTCAACTGGGCACATTTTCCACAGGAAGTGCTGCACTGAGTTGTATTCAGCTGGTACTGTTGGCATGAGTAGGTGCAGAACAGTGGATAGAGCCATGCTGTGCTGCAGAATGCATGGCAACTGATTGCCGCATGTAGTTCTTGTCTATTGCTTTGATCAAGGCTTTTCTTTAGAAAGCCTCAAGCAAAATGTGGTGCCCTGCTTGTTCCTGATTGAGCTATCTGATACTCAACCATATACCGTTCATTCATACCAAATACCCTACAAATAATAATGTATAAGCCCCCATGAACTGTTGAGATTGTAATCAAGGGAGCAATCAGGAGCAATCAATGCTTTTATGAATAAAATTTGAATGGATGTTCCAGCAATATATTCATGAAGCCTCTAAGAACAAGTAGTCTGAAGTAGGATAGCTCAAATACCGTGTTTAATTGGTCAAAGAATACTTCGCGATGTAAATATCATTGCAATTTAGTCTCTTCAACTGCATCAGTCCCTCTGGTGGGTCATTAAAAAGGCAGATTGAGTGGCTGTTTGAATTCAGGGAAATGCATATAAAATTATGGTAAAGACATCTACAGTTTCCATTTTTGTGTAGTGATGCAATGTTGTCCTGGGTTTCACTCAGTCTGAGGAGGATGATATTGCTTCAAAATCTCAATACAAGCAGATAAAGAATATCCTACAAACTCAAACAATACAGCGGCTATACTGTTGTAGAAGTATTTATAGAGCTTTTTGAGAGACCAGTTGAAAACATCAAAGGTTAAGAGGCATGGTCTGAGTCTTGGCCTCTGATCTGCAGTCTTGCCTCATGATATATTATGAATGTATTTACTTGTCTTCAGTGTGGGTTGATTAGATGGGCTCAATTGGTTATACTGTAGAGACAATAGATAGACTCACCACAGGGTATTGTGGGTGTGTTACAGTCAATACAGTGAGGCAGACACACTTACTGTATTGATTTTCTTTCTCACGTGTTCTCACTAGAGGGACAGATTCTCACCTGTTAAAAGCCATTATTATAGTTAAGCAGTATCAGACTGAGACTTGGGCATTGACTCTGTTTTGTTCCTTACTTTTGTTTCATATAATAGTGACCAAGGTACCGTATATCACGTGCATGTCACAGCTCGAACGGGTCTCTCACACAACACTGTGGCAACCACCATTAGAGGGTATTGTAGACATTTCACAGCTCAGTGGAGAGAAAGCGTTGCTCATGCAAGTGGACACAAATACAGAGAAGCATTGAAACACACAAACACATCAATGCATGCATATGTAAACATATACACACAGAAATGAACACATATTTACACATAAACATGCATATGCAAGCACATAAAAACACTCATTTTCATATACAGAAAATCTAAAGTTCTTTTATTGTCTTTGGGAGATTCTGGTGGCTAATCTTGTAAAATTGTGCTGATGCAAGCTGAACATGCAAGGTTATCGACTCCCATGTCTTGTCTCCAGGTCTTCACGCAACCCACATATATCATGTCATGTCATGATTCATATACTGTCGTTCGCCTCTGTGGTGTCCACAAATGGAGTGGGACAAAGGTCCCACTCCATTTGTGGTGAATGCTCACTGCTTGAATTATTGAACATATTCAACTCGATAAGATGTGTTCTCTGTATTTCATGCATGCTGGGTCCAATGCATGTTTATGCTTGAGTTCTACAGTGGCCTGAGTCTCTATAAAATGGAAAAGCCCAGATGAGTTTCCTTAATCAAAGGCCCACAGGAGCTGTTAATAGATTAAACACTCCATGTTGAAAGCATACCACTGCGTCTGCCTGCCTGAACCCTGGGCTGCAGCCTATTTATGCCATTTAAATAGTTGCCATGGTGATGAGGTCACGCTCATTTAAGATGATTTTGATCTTGATATATTTAGAAAGCAGTGGGCCTCCATGTCCATCATCTAATTAATGAATTATGACTCAGAAAAATAGCCAGTATTCTTAAAGCCAGATGACTCCAGCTTCAGAGCTCAGTCAGGGGCTTGGTTTGTGTACGGCCTAGCTGCCTCAGTCATAACAGCTCTGCATCATTATGAAGAAGGTCTGTGTAATTAGCTGAGGTGTAATTTGGTCCTGTATTTCAGCTGTGAATCTATGACTGGCTGTGTGCTTGTGCTTAGTGAGAATGTGGCTAGTGTTTGGTGCTTTCTGTTCCCCAGTATTGTTATCTCACCCAGAGCTTGTCCCTATGGCCTCAGGGCTTTGTGGCGCTCTACTGCCATCCATGGGTGTGCACAAATGCTGCCATTTCTGCAGTTGGTGGGCATTTTCGCCATTTGAACTGATTGAAAAATGCCCTTTATAGAGCATGCCTACAGGCTAGTACAAAGTGGATTTTTTTATGTTTATGATAAAGCACAAGGCCATGTTGGTACGTTTATGTGGAAGCACCAAAAAGCTACATCTGTACATGGAGATTTTCCACAGTATTATATCTACAGTATGCAGTGCAAATGTGAGTCCAAGCATGCAACAAGACAGCTAAGATCACCAGCGAGAGTGTATGATCTCAGGACAGAAATAGTTGAAGCTAAGACACATGCAGGGTAAAGGAGAAACACATGATATGATGCCATTTTTTCTCATTGCCAGAGGGGCCAAGAGAAACAACAGGGAAAGAGAGTGAAGGAGAGGAGTTAAAGGCTAAATAAAATTCACAGAGAAGGAGAACAAAAGAGAGCGACAGAGAAATGGAGATAATGGCACAGCAGAGTAGCGAAGAAAATGAAGCTGGCCAATTATTAGGCTGGAAATTATGAGGAATGGCTGTGAAAATTAATCAAAAAGGATTAAATTAATACAGGTTAAATGCCCGACTTCCTCTCTAGCTAATATTTAATGAAAGCTTGTTCTGCCAACAGACTATGTGATTAGACAGTTGATTGGCAGAGCCTAGAATTCTTTGAGGTGTGGCAGATTGTCCTCATCATACTCATTATTTCCATCCTTTATTTGGTCCATCACTCTACAAAAAATGGCATCTGACCTGCACTCTGTGAGAAGAATTTTAAGTTTCAAAGAGTAAAGGAGCACTCCACTTTGCAAAGATTAAACATATATACATCATACATGAATCGCGGACTCTGATTAAAAGATGTATTGAAAAAGAAGATAAGGGTGCAAAGGAAAACGTCTGAGAGAAGATTTGATGTGAGTGTTTCGAATGGTGTCCCCTATGGTTTCAGTTATTGTAAAGCAGTGTTTTGTTATTGGCACAAAACAACAACATCTTAGCACTGTCTGGGGAAAAAAGCATTGTCATCAAACTAAAGAGATAACTAACTTGTGTAAAGAAGAACAGAGAATAAAGAGATGATGGGTGGACATTTATATAAAACAATAGTTTCCAAGGTTTGTTTTGATGTGGAAATAATCTGCAGACGTCAGGAATTCTTTGTGAGTTTTGCTTTATCTTTAAAGGCACTGTATCTTAAATTATCTTCTATAGACTTATATCGACTACTACCATGAATATTGTACGAATATTACAGTAACTCTTAATTCAGTCATAGCCAGTAGGCTGTGGAAACTGTTATCTGCTCATGTCAAACATGTGAAATAATGTTAACTAGCAGAGACTGCTTTATGCCTGCTGAGTGTTGATGATTGTTGCACCAGAATCTTGCGTGTTTTTATTTCATAATTACAACAAGACAGTTTAGGTTATTTTGAGGTCAGAAAATAGCTATTGTGATGATTTGATTCTGAAATTGTCCTCAGGGACCTGTAAGGGTTAAGAATTGGTTTGGTGTAGGTTAACATTAAGGTAAGGTTTGGGGTTAAGCATGTTGTTGTAGCGGTAAATATTGTGGCGTTAGGGACAGGGGAATGCATCATGTCAAATTGGGTCCACACAACTGTACAGTGTTTTATGTGTGTGTTTACTGTCTTTGCATTTACTGTGTTATCCCACTATTGCATAATGTATTATAAAAATAGGAGTTACTGGAGAAATATTTAAGAAATAAATTTGCTGCAGCCATTAGTTTCTTGTTCTACTACCAGTAAATTATCCAGCTTACTTTCAGCACAGTGGTCACAGTCATACATTGTGTGGCTGGTTTAATCATCCAAGATGGTGATTTTCTTTTCCTCACTTACTTTGGTATCAGTTTCTCATTGAGCTGATTATGGGAGCTTGGTGAAATACAAGGATACAAGGTTAAAGGATGCCAACATCCATGTTTAAACCTTTGCTGCCACCCTGTGATTATGATGATTACTGCATTCTGTTTAGACAGAGCATTAAAGGAAATACAAGTATGGCACTACAAAATACAGCTTTCCTCACCCACACCAACCTTGCAAGCAAAAACCCCAAAAGTCTACTGCATTCACACAAATAAATAAATATAATTTCTTTATAAATATTTACATGTACATTAGATTTATTGATTAAATGTGCTTGTTTGGCTGTAGACATAAAGTGAAAAGTGGCAGTGTAAAGAGACCCAGTATTTAGATAGACAACAAATCACATGTCATAAGTAATTAGATGAAATCTGTTATAGATTCACTCGGCACCAGTCTATTTCCATCATGCCCCTGGATATTGGCATAACCATACTGACAAACAGTAGCAGTGTGTGTACCCTGCATATATTTCACCTCACTAAAACCTCTGTTAGACATGGAACAGTGCAACTCTAAGCAACGCTGCCACATGAGCCCTTACATCTCCTTGACGCACACCAACAAAGTGACAACTACCAGTCACCAGGTTCAGTCTTGCACAACAACAATGACAAGCACTGGCCCTCACTCTGGCTGCGTGTAAGACAGCTTATTGGGTGCAATTCCACTGGTGACCACATGGGGGCAATGTTGCTGCAAAAATAGAAGCGCTCACAGAGGCAAGACTGATGTGGGAGCCAGCAGGTGAGCTGAGGAGGGCTGACATTTTTTTGGATGGGGCTCAGAAAGCTGTCTCTCCTCATATCACTTCACAGTACAACCCACACAGAGGAGCCCATATCACTCACCCAGTGTGACTGGGTGGGGAGGGGAGATCTTCCATGGCTGACAAAATGAATAAGTCAGCAGACCAGGAAGCAGGCAAGAAAGGGAGATGACCTGGCCGTTTTGTCTGAGCAAGCCATTCTGTCATTATGCATGGCTGTTTAGGGCATAAAATGACACTGCCAGTGGCCCAGTATCTTGCCAAAAATTGTTGAGAGAAGAGCTTCAAGGATAAATTTGAGATACCCTCCAATTCCCATACCCCTTCATATTTCATTCTGTCTGGCCCATCTCTATAGAGGTGAGTAGCACATTCAGACAGCTACGATTTGAACACAAAATATATAACCCCCCCCAACTCACTCCCCCCTCCATATCCAAAGGGCCAATCTGAACTTCAGAACACGTCTGAGATCTGGTCCGAATCAAGTACAAATCAGACTTGAGGCATAGTCCCTCAGGTAAGATTACACCAAGATAGGCAGCGAAGCGAATTGTATGTATCTGACACAGGCTTGATTGTGCTGAAAGCTAAAGCCATTGGGATTACAGCAATACAACAATGGTAAAACTGTACTACCTGAAAAATAACAGTAATCCCCCTTATTCAAGAAAAGCATGTTATAGGAGGCTTTATATATCAGTTTTACATCCATAGTCTATTGATAGCTACACTATACTCCCTCCAAACCACCAGTTTGTAATTTATGTCAATTCAATTTTCATCTAAATCTTTTACACATGCACTAATTTCAGAGTATCAGCAACACATTTTTAAAGCAGACTATCAAGATCACAGTGTGTATAGCTGAATATGATGATATGGTTATGACTCAGGCAGGGTTGAGTTGGTAAGATACTGTATGTATCTGCATGCTACAGGCTGATTTAGAAGATATCATGAAGCAGAATGACAAATGAGCTGTCAGAAGCAGCCGTGTGCAGGAGCACCTCAATCTCTGCCACATTAATACCACCTGCCTATGTGTCCCTGTCACGAGCCTCTGGTCAACCTTTAATCTAACCACCCACCCCTCTATAGCCTTAGTCCTCCATCCAGTATAGACAGTGTGGTGAGGCCAATGCTACAGGACAGTCTATTGTGCCTAGGATGCCCTGGGCACACGCGTCACATAACATAGAGCACAGATCAGCCCTCTGAAATCAGTGCCTCTCTGATCTACACCTCAGAAATGTGTGCACGCACACACACCAAGTTGTGAGTCATAAAAGAACAGCCAAATGTCAGAGAAAGAGAGAGGAGAGAAAAAGAATAGATACATGCATGCAAAACAGGGCTGGCAAGAACAGAGCAGAGGCTGATTGGGAGGGGATGAGACAGAGAGGCAGCCAATGCGCAGCTCTGCATCTTGAGGAAGAGAGGGGGAGAGAGAGAGAGAGAGAGAGAGAGAGAGAGAGATAAGGGGCGAGTGAGGAAGGGAGAGAGATGGAAAAGGAGTGAGAGAGAGGGAGGGGGTGAGGCTGAGGCAGTCACTCTGAGAGGGAAGATTCCAGCGTGATGCTGCTGGATGTGAGCTGCTCTCCTCTAACTGGTCTCTGGCTGTCCCTTTGACTGAGCCAGTGGTGTGTGAGTCTGGTAACTGTGCTTCACCAGCTCTGGGGGCTCTGCTGTTGCTCGGGCTGAGGCAGAAGCTGACTGGCTGGTTCCCTGCCTAGGCTGACTGGAGCAGACTGGGGTTGACCGGAGCCGAGGTCCAGGGTAGGGCAGGGTAGGGCAGGGTAGGGCTGGCTGTAGGGCCGTTTGCACCGGGGCCCCGCAGGAAGCAAACATGAGCGTTCCCATGCTAAAGATCGGGGCAGTGCTCAGCACCATGGCCATGGTGACCAACTGGATGTCTCAGACTCTGCCCTCTCTGGTGGGACTCAACGGGACCACTATCTCCAGAGGGGGCACCTCCGAGAGGATTGTCAGCGTGCGTATGACTTTTTCTTGCAAGTGTGTGTGCACTGTATTTGTTCGTGCATGCAGAATGTACAAAAGCAAGTGAGATATTCTGACAGATGAAAGAGAGTGACACAGCAGAGGACGGGGGCGAAAGTGAAGAAATTTGAAGACACAGTCATGCGAGTTAGTGTTTACGTGTTTAACTACAGAAACAGCTCAGGCGTTTCAGATGGGGGTGGGGGGGTGGAACTGCAAGAGTCTCAAGGGCTGTGTTGTAGTAATAAGAGAGAGATGATGGAGGTAGACATGCATGTGAGAGCAATGTTTCAACTGAGCGTGAATGATGTACATGTTGGTGTGAGAGTCACATTAAGTATAATGAAGCTGAATTGTGGGCTTGTGACTGTGAGTGATGGTGAGAGGCAGCGGATGCAGTGTGGACGGCTGTGGTAAATCATATGTTTTTGCCAGGGTGATGGGAGGTAGGGATCTGTTCTGAGTGATGTTCGGGCTGATCCCATCTGTCAGTCACCTCCAGGGTGGGACGGATGGTTCTCAGATTCAGAGTTGATGGGGAAGATGGGGAGGTTGAGACAATATTACAGTTTCATGTATGTCTTATTCCCCCCTCGTTCTGTTTGTCTCTAAATCCTCTGAGACTTCCTCTCCTCAAATAAAACACACTGACCTCATACTGGGAGGTCATGTAGGTTTATAAAGGCTGTTCGAATTGTTTCATGATTAAAAAGCACTTTCGGTTAAGTTTTTTTTGTTAAGGTATTATGTTTGAACAAATGTCAAAGTTCTTTGTGGCGTGTGCCTGTCTGTCTCAGCGTGCTAACGGGAGGCAAGAGTGACAATGAGAAATATCAAGCTGAGGAATGAATTAGACACTTTCTTGTTTATCAGCGGTTAATGATTGCCTTTGCCTTTATCCTGAGTGTGGTTTTATTGCACCTCACCCATTAAGCAAATGCCCTGGTCTGTTAAAATGATGGAATGAAATTGAACGTCCCAAGAGATCTGTGACCATCTGGAAAGATGTGTGTGCGTGTGTATGTTTGTGTGTTTAAATATGTATTCTGAGTGTGTTTAGGCATTCTTGTCTCAAGGGTGAAGGCCCATCTGTTTGAAGAGGATTTTTATAATTCATAATAGTTCATTTAAACATCAATCTGCCACTTTATGTCTCCTTAATTTTGCAGTGATGTGTGGGGTTGAGATAATTTCGGTGCAGAAAAAGGCGCCTTAGCACAGTGTTACCATTGTGAAAATGTCAAGCGCCTTTAGCTAAAAGCCTTTGCTTTGTCTTTTCTAAAACTTGTGCATATCTTGGCAGGTCATTTTGAGTACATCATCAAAGTAAAATGATCATCTAATCTCTCTAACAATGTCAGAGTATAAGGCATGTTTGAATTATTTACAGCCTCAAACTCTATAATCCCATTGAATACCCACATTTCCCTTGGGGGGGGTATGGCCTGCATAATCCATCAATTTATTTTCTATACCCGCTTATCCTGCTCAGGGTCAAGAGGAATAAAGAATGTTGCCAGGTTTCTTTTCAGCAAACTTATTCTAATCGAGACTCATGACTGGAAGTCTTATTTTGCATTTCAAACAACTGGATATGATGAAATTATACAAAGCTATGAGTGGATGTTTTCTTTGAGGCAACCCTCATTCACAACCAGTGGAGGAGGAATGCTGCAATTGAAGTTCATGTCATCAAAGTTTCATCAAAACTGATGAGCCAGTTTGATGGTGCCAGGAATTATTATAATATAACAGTCTATTGTGATGGGAAATGTCTTTGCTTTAAGACGGGAATATTCTTTCCTCATAAACAATGGTAGTGCATAAAACTTTGATGTAAAACCTTGCCTCAAAGACCCATCACTATTAATGAGACATTTCCCTGCGATGATCTAGCAGTCATGACTAACAAAATGTTTAGTGCTCTAATCAAAGACAATCTAACTACGGTCTTGTGACACTCTGGTGCTAGTATGCCAGTGGCTATTGCATGGCTGCTCCCCACCCTGGCACCCATGCATGCTGCGTCCCACATTCTCCCAGCTCAGAGCAATTTTCAAAGTCTGCTTCACTTGTTTTCTGCGCCTGTCTTCTAACCAGCTGATCTAAGAACACAGCTGAGTGAGTTTATATGGGACTTTCTGCGATGGCACTGAACACAACACTGCCTGGATGCTTGTGCACATCTGGATAGTGCAAAACCATGTTTCTTAATGAGCGAAAGAGACCCTGGAACTCTAACACTTAACATGGGACTAGTGAGGCTATGGTCAAAGCAAAATAAGCTGTAGAGCTGCCAGGCTGTACAAAATACAAAATCTTATTTATAATCATATTATAAGAAATTCATTATTAATCTATAAATTATATTTGTATTGCACTTTTCTTTTTTTTTAAATTTACACTTTATGCATTATAATATAGACAGACAAATAAAATTTAGAACGAAAAATGTACACAGATACAGAAAATAAAAAAACAATAAAAATTATAATGTATTACACTTTTCAAAAACAGTGTTTACACTGTACAGCACTGTTATTAGTGCTGTATGTAAAATACATCAGCAAGAAAAGAAATGGAATAGATGATATAAGTGAATTTTGCTATAATTTTGCATTAATAAAATTGAGTTATTAAGTTATAGTCTGGTAGGTATAAAGACATGAATAAAAAAGTGATTTTGTAGGACTTCATAGGAAAATTTTGACAGATTCAACTACATCATTGGCAGGAAAACTGTTTCTTGGTTTAGGCTTTGACTGCAAAGGTTTAGTCCCCTTAAGTCTTTGATCTATGTTGGGACAATTAAAATCTCAAAGGTGACCCAAGGGGTTGTGAAGAGACATATGGTTTGAAAAGTTCTGAAATGCTTCACCGTGCAGTGTCTTCAGTATTATGAAAATAATTTCAATGTCAAATGTATAAGCAAGTAATGTGAGGATGTCAGCACAGGTGACGTATGAAGAGTTTATTTTGATTTGTTTGTCAACAGTCTTCCAGGTAAATTCTGAAATAATTTAACAGTGTTACAAGTGCATGACGGTAGTATAAGTAGGCCATTACACGAGTGAATAATTCTCTCAGTGTGGCAAAGGATACAGGAAATGTCAGATTTTAGTGATATTTCTAAAGTGGAATACCACCCTGTGTGTTCTTTAATGATGCTCAAAGCTAAATTCAAAGAGAATACCTATAATCTAGTAGAGTAAAAGTCATCATGAGACTGATGAATTAGCTTTAAATGTTAATCACCAAAAATAACAACTCTAATTTTATCTGCATTTAGCTGGAGTAAATTCTGAGCCATCCGGTGTAAATTGTCTGTATAATTTAGGGTTATATGGTCAGTCTTTAAATGTCACTGAGATTGGGAATGAGAAATTGAGCAATTTGGTGTGTCATCGTCATAAAAGTGAAAAGAGACATCACAGGAGCAAACAAGTTTTCTCAGTGGTATGATATATGATGAGACTATAAGACTGGTCCATGAATTGAGTCCTCCTGTACTCTACAAGTTAAACTCAAAATAGAAAGTCTTGAGATATAGAAAAACCTAAACCACTTAAGCACAGTATCTGCCTACTTGCTGATTCTCACAGTCTGGATAGCGTGTTCAGTAAATGCAGTGTTCAAGTAAAGGAGCACTAGCATATGATAGCTTATTTATAAAAGCTATAAAATGCAAGTATATGTGTGTGTACTGTACACACATATACACATACTGCAATACTGCAATACAGACAGAATATCAATGCGTGTTTGTGTGTGTGTGTGTGTGTTTGTGTGGTGGCTCTCCCTTTGATATATTAAATAAGAAAGCTGTGAGGCAGAAGAGTGAAGAAAATATTCTCACCATCAAAAGGGAGCGTGGAACAACAAATGGCAGTGTACAAAGAGCCAGAGCTCAGAATCTGATTGGGGTCACTCAGCGTCTGTCTGTCACGGTGTGGGACTGTAAACTTTATTACATCCACTGTGCAATCCAGTAAAGCAGATTGTAAAGATCGATTCTTGGCTATGGATTAAAGATTAAACGCTGCTGCAGATTTTTATTTGAGCACTTCACTTTAATGTTTTTATCATGCTGCCTTCACCCAAATCTATTTGAGTTCAGACCCTGACAGGTGTCCTCTACTGGCTTGTAATAGTGAAGCAGTGTGGATGTGAAATAATATCATTTTAAATTGTTTTGATACATTAACTAATTATGTGATAGCCTGTGTACAAATCAGTATTGATCCCAGGCTCTATAGTTGGATTAGTAATCAGGTTTTTGACATGGTTTATTTGCCAATATGAGAGTGTAATTCCAAACAGCTGAACTTAAGCCCAAATCATTGCTTTGTCCTTCAAAAGCAATTTGATGATCTTACAATTCACACACTTCTGCAATCCATATTTTCCTCCGATGAAGCGCTGACTGTTTTCTAACAGTTTATGTAGTGTTTTCTCACTCTAGCCACCCTGCCACTCTCGCCTCCCTCTTCTATTTAGCACCAGCCGTGATACAGCTTTCTTGTACCCATCTAACAGCAGAGAGGATGCAAAATGCTTTTCACCATGGCACCTGGCATGGTGCTAGCAGCCTAATCCAAAAAGTATAAAGTTGTCCCTGCTCACTTGTAAGGGCTGATCACTCGTGAGTGTCATTCTCTCTCCACCTCTCCAAGAGTTCTCTAACTGAAGCCCTCCCCACTTCAAAAAACGCTCGACGCATCTGCCCACCCCCCTCTGTCATTCGAGTGTGATCCGGTTTTGGAATGAGTGAGCTGCAGATGGAAAGCGAGCAGGACACCACACCGGAGAGGTGGCAGTCAGGGGAGTGATGGAGTGGGAGAGAGTGAGAGGCAGTAGGGAGGAAAAAGGATGCAGCAGGGAGAGGGGCATGATGAGTTTATGAGTCATATTATTGACTGGCAACCATGCTGCGCTGATTGTGGTAATCGGTTTTCCTCGGGAGCAGGAGAGACCAGGGATTTCACTGGGAGTCTTCAATGAGTTTTATTTTAAAGGCCAGCAGCTGGTCTGTGCATTGAGGATTCACTGAATGATCATTTGAGGGATGGGAGTGCATATTTGCATGTTTATCTGTGTGTGTTCAATTCCAACAGTACCCAGTAATTTTGAAAAATGTGATCCGATTGTTTGGCCGTAGTATAGACCTGCAAGCTCTGTGTAACAGGAACAGATGTTTCTACTTTGCTGGGGCCAAGCATTCAGAGAAGTTAAAATCTGGCAGAAAACATTATTCTGCAGAGAGAGAGAGAGAGAGAGAGGGAGGAGCAGAAAGTGAAGCTGCAGAACTTTGATAAACAAAGTCGGCATTGTTGGGATGGAAATGGAAGAAAGAGATAGATTACATCTTACTTTGTTATCTTGAATCTCTGACTGTCTCACCTTGATGCCTCCCATATTCTCAAAAGGCTTCTCTCTTTCCGTCCTTTATGGTGTTGCAGTCTCTCAGACGGTGATGGCGAGCTGAGTTCACAGTGTGGCAGACAGCTCTCTCCATATCTCAGGCCCCGTGCCTGCCTCTGCCTGTTTGCACCTTCTGCCTGCTGCTTATGAAAGTTATAATAGACTTCCCGTCATGCTCATAAAGTAGGGAGCCGTAGATTTATGACCTCATTTAGCTCTGACTTTACAGCAGCCAGCTCCAGGTTTGGTCTAATGAAATGCCAGAGGAAGTCCATCCTGCAACTCTCGACACTGATACCACCAGCTATAATGTATAATTGGATAATCCTGCTGAACTTTGTTAATGATTAACAACACAAGAGTCCTGAGCTTCTTTGCACCACAGAGAGGCGCTCAAGTAATGGCACAAGTTGATTAGTTAGTTAGTTAGCTAGTTTGCATAACGGTTGCCCCTAAACTACACAGTATGAGTGACTGGCTATACTTAATTGGGGGAATGTGATCTGTTTTGTCTGCAGTGTACAGGAAAGAAGAGAAATTTTCAGCATTTTGTGCTACTTTTTAGCTTAGTGATGACCACACCCTCTCATCTCCTCTTCCCCTCGCTCAGCAGGGATTTAACTGAAGTTGTCATTCAGCTTTGTATGTGGGCAGCATTTGAACTAAGCTAGAGGAAATTAGAGCCGTCTCTCTTTTCTCTTTTAGCCTTTCTCAAACCACAACCATTCCCTTTCTGCCTATAGGTCTATGAGTAACTCTTGCTTTTATCAGTTTTCTATAAGGAGGATGGGAGGTTGTGGCTGGAAGACATGTCAGCAGCTGATGGTCGGTTTTCAGAGGCCGAGGTGGTCAGATGTGATGTCATGGGAGCAGAGGGAACCCTGGGGTAGTGAAAAAGGTTCAAGCCAGAAATCTTAAAGAATAATTTTCACTTTTGCGAGTAAGCCTAATTGATTTTTCATCTCCCTTGCCCTCTGCGGTTTCCTGTTGTTCTCATTACTGCTGTCTACTTCCTTAATGGGCTTTTGCATGGAAGCCATGACCGTGACAGCTTCAACTCTGGCACTTACATATTGTATTTCATCCCTCACATCTAATGGGTGAATTTCTGGAACAGTGAACTGAATGCCTCCTCTTTCCTGAAACCACTGTCTGTGTCTGGGAGGAGAGGATTATCCCCTAGACTCAAAGTGCTCCCAGCTAGCCACCACTGATAGCATGATGATGATAGCACAGGTTGTGTTACGTATCATCACTACTCAAATATAACACTCTGTGGCCTGATCTGCCAAATATACAAACATATGCATATCCTGAATATAATTCTGAATGACATTAGATATTGTGGAAGCTGTTTTTCCTACACTAATGAGATATCTCGTTGGCTGTGTGAACACTATGTTAAATGAGCCAATGTCAATGACCTATTCTTCGTTGCAGAGAGGAACTTAATCATATTTACATAAATAAGCCAGTGTTCCAAAACATATAACGTGCACCCCAAGAGATCAGTTGCTTATGAGCGCTGATATATAGATCACCCTGGAACCGGCTCAGGCACAAAGCATATAGGGACATTTCCATTTAAGAATTACCTCCTCCATCCTGCTCTCTAAACTGCCGCTGTGAGAATGGGAAGTTAGCGCAGAATGGATAGGTGGGTGGTAATGAAATTGGAACTGATTCAAATAAGCTCTTAATTTCAGCCCAGCATTTATGAAATATTAATGAAGAGAGGAAAAGATGTGTTGCTGTGAAAACTCCCTGGCTTTGGAGAAGCACATGAGGAGCACAGCGTGAGTTTAAACATGTTGGAAAATCAAGAAAGCATTATGATAATGGAGTTGATGAGCCTCCAATATTACTTTGTTGAATTTTGAACTTACTGCATATTACTGCCCACTATAAAAGATATCATAAAAAAGTCAGTCTGACAACTGTGGCTTCCTTTCAAGCTGATAGCAATATGAAAAATTGATGCACGCTTCTCCATCCATTCGCAAGAATCTTTTATTAACCAAAAGTGTATCTTTCTGGTGCTTAGGCAGACAACCCCCACATATAGGGATAGGAGGTATTTTTACTGAGAGCAGGAGGCTGCTCATACCCTCACAGTGGGTAATCTAAGTGGATTCTGCATTTTGAGGCAAGCTGACCTCCACCTGTTAACACCGCAGGATATGAAATGTAATGAGAAGCCAGTGTGCCCTGCTGTTGCCTCCTATCTTACACACATCCACAGTATCGCAGCAGCTACTGCATATGCTCTCCTACACTTTAGTAAGAATCATGCATTACAACTACAGGGATTTGCAAACAAACCATCTTGAGGGGTTTGTTGCAAATAAGCATGCATTATGAAAATATGTACGCATATGCATTGTGTAAATACTGTATGTACAAGCATACATATGTTGGTGCATGTACACCAGCAGATATGTAGACTGGACTTAAAACCACTCACATGCGTATGCTACAATAAATCAGAAGTCCTGACAGTGAGTGAGATACAAGCAGAGAAGCAGACAGAGGTAAAGAATCTGTCCTCCAGGCAATGGCAGAATGAAATAGACAGTCAGACAGTTGAAAGAAATTGGAAGAGGTTGGGATGTGGAGACCGCCTCTTTTTCACTTTCCTGAACTACAACTTTGGCCTCTGCAGACCTCTGTCATCTTTCCACCTAACAGCCTTTTGATGCTGGATTGCCTCAAAGAAAGAAGACTAATGATGAGAAAGGTGCTGACTGATGGAGAAAACTGTGCAAGCCATTGCATCTATGCATCAACATCAGGAATAATAGAATGATGAGTTAGCCAGAGTGCCAGTAAGTTCCACTATATGACTCATTCATGTGCACAGTAGATATTCAGTCATACTGAAATATGCTTACCAGTGTATGCATATATGGTATGAATAGAATGTTACTTCTTGGTTTAATTAAATTTAGATGTATTAATTTAAAATTGTATGAGTCTACTTCATATAACTTGAATATAATGAAACAAATAAAATATGAAAATAATGGGACGTATAATGTCATTTTTATGGCTGACATTACAGCATATTTAAGGGCCACTCACATAACTGTAGTCTGTTTGCCACAACGCATTTAGAGTAAGTAAGATTTAAAATTCACTCATTCGGAGAGTGTGAAGGAGAAAGAGGGAAAGGCAGTAAGTGCAGGAGAGGAAAGGGAGAGTGGGGCCAAGGGATTGGCAGGAGTGACAAGATGTGACAGTGAGCACATTGGCTTGCAGGGTGGTTGCTACTTTACACTCCAATCACACAGTCCCCCTGTCCCCTAAGACATTTTAATCTGATCTCCCGACCCAAGGAGACGAGAGCACAGCACAACATTGCTAAGATGAAGGCAGGAGAGCGGCACAGAGCTGAGCCACAAGGTTTTATTTCCAGCCTTTTTCCTTCCACTTATGTGGATAGGTCTTTAATTTCATCACTAAAATGGCTGCTCCCTCTCCCATTACATTTTGCTTTATATGCTGAGTGTGTGTAGATGCAGTGTGAATGAACGAATCTCCTGGCCAGGCCTCCGCTTGTGTACGTGTGTCTGTGCTTGCAAGCGCTCAGCACTACTTTTGATTGGATTAGTCAGAGAGAGACATCCATCCTTTCAGTCTCACCCCTCCTCCACTGGTAACAGGCTGAATTATCGATCTCGAACAGCTCCATTTCCTCTCTGTGTCCAAACTTATTAGATGCTCTGCTTTCACGCGGCTTGGCCTGATCCATCCTTCTTCCTTCTTTCTTTGAAATCTCCATTTTCCTCCGATTTGTGTTTGTCTTTCTCCATCCACCATCAAGCTCTCACTCTATCTCTGTCATGCCGTTGTGTTTTTCATCCCTTTGTGTATTTCCCACCAATGTTCTTGTCTTATCTTAATTCGCAAGCGTTTCTGTGTATTGTCTCTCTCTTCTATCTTCTATCTGACTCTATCTTCCATCTCTCTCTCATGGTGTCTTTACTGCTGTGAACACCACCTCTGTCAATCTCTGGCTTCTCTTCCTCTCTCTCTGTTGCTCTCCAGCTAATGCTAAAATTAGACTGCAAGTGATTTTGAATAGTTGGAGGGATCAATTGCCATTAATTGCCTTTGGGGAAGAGTAACTTTTGACAGGGTTGCAAGAGAGAAAGAGAATGCCGTGGAGAAATTATGACTCTGCAGCTAACTTACGGTGACAGAATGGGCGCAACTAATCACGATATGGAATGTATTAAAGCGTCTTTTTTTTTTTTCTTCCAAACACTTTCTACAACACTTTGAAGAATTGGATAAATGTATTAGTTTAGAAATGTTTTATAAGGGTGGAACACTTTTCAGATTACTGTTGATAGATGCTGGCAGAATAAAATATCTTGTCTGCCCTCATGCATTTTGAAAGGCCTGCTTGGTAGCAGCATAGATAACAACAGCAGACAGAAGCAACTAGTTTCTTTGCTTGGTCTAAGATATATGTCTATGTTTCTGCAGGCTCTGTATCCGAGCCCGGAGGAGGGCTGGCAGATCTACAGCTCGGCACAGGACGCAGATGGGAAGTGTATCTGTACCGTGGTCGCACCAGCCCAGAACATGTGTAACCGCGACCCACGCAGCAGACAACTTCGCCAGCTCATGGAGAAGGTGACAGCTGTCAATAATACACTCACTTCGAGGCTGTTAACCACGCAGACACACAAACATTAACGACACTACATTGCGCTCGATCGTGTCTGGCGCCGTCTGTCACATACAAGCTGCTGAAGTGAACAGTCTTACTTTATCTCACAGTTGATCAGTAATGCAGATGAACGTAAAATCAGAAGATTATCGCCATTACTTGTTGAACTATTCTTTTTTCTGAGCTTTTTAGAGCTGGTGAAAGTGAAATAAGCATGAATAACCTTAATAAGAGAAACGTCCTAAACATACCCATGAAATTGAATTCATTGAGCCTTGGCTTTATAATGTTGTTTTTTTTTTTAACAATATAAACCCATTAGAGAAAAATTAAGAAAATGAAGTTTTACAAATCAGTGAAGCTAGCAAATGCTTTGTTTACATAATTTACATAGTAAATGCTTCTCAAACAGTTACACTAATCTATCTATTTACTCAGACTTGGTCTCATTCTGTATTTTTCTGTGTGAAAAATATCAGTTAACACTCTTTTTTTGTGCATACTAATGTATGACAAGCCAACACAAGTCGTCATACATACCAAAGCTTGACCAGGACCCCTTGGCGTCACTTTTTAATGCATTGGGTACCCCTTTAACGTAATTTTTCAACGTGCAGTATCACAGCAGCCACTGTTAAAAATAATTATGTTTTATGGTATGACAATGCTGTTGTTAAGGTCTGGTTAAGTTTAGGCACAATAACCACTTGGTTAGGGTTAGGGAAAGGTCATGTTTTGGGTCAAAAACTGTCCCGACCCACGGTTAAAAGGAGAAACGAACAGTGGTCTCCTGCCGCAAAGTCCCATTTTGAAGGCTCCATCAAATGCGGCCGAGAAATGCAGCCTCCTTCTCACAAATTTGAAAGATCTGACGCATAGATCCTTTGTAGCCCAACCTATCCCAGAATGCATTTGCACCAATCTGCAGTGATGTGGCAGAGATTTTGAGCCAGGCTAAGGTATTTTTTAATTTTTGCTGTAGTTAGAGTATTTATATGTGACTTTATTAAGCTTTAATATTTTTTCAGGCAAGAAAGTAACCATCTAGATTCCCAATATGTGGTCAAATTATCCAAATAACACCTATTTGGAAATTTGCTCTGACATTTTCGGACATGTTAGGAGCCGCTGGCCAAGTGGCTCCTGAGATGATCAGCCAGTCAACATCCGTCGTCATCCTGGGGCAATCATGATGCGATGAATTGATCTGTGCAGCTCTTTGGTGATTTGCCGCTGGCTCTAATGTGTCCGTAGCATTTTGATTTGTGATATAATCTGAATGTAAAGTGAAGCTCCATGTTCATGTATTATTTTATTAAGCTACATAATAGTTTGGAATATAGCTACATTACAGACTGAGTAACATAATTTACTGCATTTCTCTGTCAATGAAGTTGTTTTTTGTGAGAAAAAAGTGTTAGTGGAGCTTTGAGTTGAGATTTTTTTTTTCAACATTACAGTTAAGTAGTTGTGTTGAAGCTGAGCTTGTGCTGTCAGCAAGTACGCTGCTGTTCCAATTGCAGAATGACCGTACTGCATCCTCCTGTCCTCGGAAGCCAAAGCAACTAAATAGAAAGAGAGAGAGAGAGGATGAGCTTCTTCAGCTCATGAAGGAAGACATGAGATTGCAGAAATGCAGAGGAGAGCAGAAAGAGAATGGACAGGTTCCTCTCTCTACATGAGAGATTAGTTGAAAAATAACAAAAAACAACAATAAACAACATAAATAAAGTACATAAGAAATGGAATAACAGGGTGTCTGCAGGTCCTTCAAAAGTCTTGAATTCAATTTTATAAATATTAGGCCTTAGAAAATGTGTTTATGTATATTTTGGTTCAGCTGAGCAGGGAGTCTCTGGTGGTGCTGCGGGACTTGGATGGGCTGTCACAATAATAAAATTAAAATTTCTGGCTCCATTTCTACTAGCTGTGTCCCAATTGTCATCTGCAGCTGTCAAGGTTGCTAGGTGACAGGAGCAGCACTTCGTGACGCAAGGGTAAGGGCGGGAGCAGCCAGTGACGCAAATAGGAAATCCTCCGTAGACACCGCCGTCCGCCATCTCATTTAACAACGCTCGGTTCGGCCTTCGTGGACTATGAAGGACACGCCTTTGTAGACCGCGTCCTTCGAAGGATGCAGCCCCTAAATTGAGACACAGCTCGTTTCAGACGTTGTGGGAGTTCTGTAGACGTCTCTCAGACTGCCGTGCACGTTGAAAATGATGCTAAAGGGGTACCCAGGGTGTTAAAAAGTGACGCCAAGGGGTCCTGACCAAGCTTCAGTAGGTGATGAATTAGGAATGAGAACAGGCTGGACGGACAAGCATATAAATGTAATATCATTGAAAAACATGCACACACACAAAACCCTCAAGCATGCTACACTGTTGCAGCAACCAGACAATAAATCTGTGTATTATTTACATGAAGTAAAGTGTTATTGACCTACAGTGCAGTGTAAGCAAATGTAATTTCCTGCACGCACACACACACACACACACACACAGATCAGGGGTGAAAGAGGACTTCTGCTCACAAGTGATCCACAGCTGCTTTGTGACTCTCAAGATGTGTAACTGCACGATGGGTGGTTTACAGGCAGCATCTCTCCGTTCTTATCCACCTGTCTCTTACAAACTAAATGATAGAAACTTGAGATATAATGTTAAATAACTTTCATTTGCCTGAAGCTGTTGTTCTCACCTCTGCAACACATTGACAGCAGAGTTGTTTTTAGAGGACACTCAAAAACCAGCAAATGAGTGAATAAGAGTGGATCTGAAGTGCAGGTGACAGTCTGGGAACAGAGAAGGAGAAAAGAGCAGGTAAAACAGGAGGGGCTGACATTGACGTGGTCTTGTGAGGAGAGATGGTGGTAAATTGAGATGCTGAATAGGCTCTGAGGCCCTGATGGATCAATGAGACACCTGAATTCACATATTGCATCCATTCTCATTGCAGTTTGGCTTTTCCCCTGACAGTTTCTGTCTGCTGCTGTTCATACAGACAAAATCCACACTCATACACGCTTTAGAAGAAGCGTAATCCAACAAAGAAGGCATATTCTGGTAGAGAAAGAGAGTTTGAAAGAGATATTCAGAGAAAGTGGTTGTGCTCACCTTCAGTAGGTACTGTGTGTGTGTGTGTGTCTATATGCACTGTCTGTCTTTATAAGAATTTGTGTGTATATGTGTAAAGAATACTGTGTCTGCATGTTTTTAAGCACACAGACTCCAAAATACAGCACATACTGTACAGTGTGTTACATGTTTATGAGGGATATGTTTTGTGTTTATTTTCCAGTTATTGTTAGTGCTGCTAATATAGCTCATAGGGAGTAAGGTTGTAGATTAAATGAAAGTTGAAGTCCACCAATCTGCATGTGGTGTCCTCATTTCCAGATAAATACGAAAACCGAAACATCTCCTGTCCAATATATTTTTGGCTCATTTGTATTCAAATATATGTCTGGAAATGTATTAATGTTTATTTTGACAAGTAAAAACTGATAACTGATTTTTAAAAATCTATAACACAAAAATCTACATGGAAATTAGATTTTAAAAATACATTTTGCAGGGCAGTGTAGCCATTAATTGTTTTTTAACATATTTTGAGGCAGCTGCTCATTTGTATTTTTCTGCCCATTTTTCTCCTCACCTTCTGTTACCAGCAAGATTTTCTGAGCTGTCGACATTGCCACAGGATCTTGTTTACTATAACTGTTGTGAACAGTGTCTTTTTGCTAAGAGAAAACTACTTTGGGTGAAGATATACAATACAGGTGAAAATCATGTTAAACCTGAGTTCTTCTTTTTTAAAGATGTGGGTATTTTTCAGTGAAAATCAGTAAAACCTGACGATGATGAGCCCTAACTATAGAGCTATCTATTAAAATTTGCTGCTTTTGTGAAGCTTACAATTTTAACTATTTAAGTCGATGTCAGAAAGGTATAGATTCAAAGTGCTAAATTTTGAGGCAGCAGTTTTTGTTGTTGCAGTGTTTTGCATGTCACCCCTTACACTAAAACAATATCACTAAATAAGGCTTCAGAAGTTACCACACAATGAAATCATAACCGCTCTGATACTGTCTCAACAGAGAAGAAATATTTTGCAAACATATTATCTATTTCAGGACTGTATTGGATTGGTGTGTGGGTGTTCATGTTATCTTGTCTACCCTCTGTACATGTACACTGCTTGTAAGACACCAGTTTTCAGAGCCAAGCGTTTCTGTCTAATACAGTCGACAGCCCAGCCTAATGAGGACACCTGAGGTCAGCACTATTTGAGCTGCACACAAGAGAAAGCCACAAGTTAAATGACTTTGTGTGAGCCTGTGTGTGTGTGTGAGCACATAATAGCATTATGCCCACTAAGACTTCTTTATTTGACTCTAGAACATGTGGAGGAATTATTTGAGCGGACCAGAGCCACAATTAAAAATTTTATGAGTCAGCCAGAGCTCATTTAATAATTATATAGAAATAAATTATCAGGGGAGCTAAACACAGTGCTACAATGTAGAATAATAACACAAAACTGACATGACCCCTTCCTTGGAGAACAATTAATGGTATCCTCAACAAAATAAATAAATAGAAGCAGTTAACTAATGAATTTAAGGTTGATGAGATCTTATCACTGATCCACAATTAATTGCCAATAATTTTACTGGCTTGTTCTCAGAAGTTGGTCCAACTCTGGCCTCCAAGATTTCAACTAGCAACCGTAGTCTTCTTCAGTTTATGAACTTTCCAATCAAAAAGTCAATCAATCTAAAAGATATTTCTCCAGGTTATGATAGCACTGACAGTAAACTACTGATATCCATCCATGAGTACATTGTGAAACCTCTGTCTCACATTTTCAATCTTTCATTGGGAAAGGGAATTGTTCCTCTTGAACTAGAAATAGATTATTCCTTTTTATAAAGATGATGACCCAGCTGTCTTCAACCATCATAGACCCATCTCCATCCTGCCTACTATTTCAAAAGTACTTGAAAAGCTCATCTATCAAAGATTAATCAAACATCTTAATAAGTACAATATTATATATAAACATCAGTATGGGTTTAGAAAGAGACATTCAATATGTATTGCGCTTACACACCTAATTAATGAAATATACAAAGCTAGAGATAGAAAGGAAAACACTTTAGGTATTTTTTAGACTTATCTAAGGCATTTGACACAGTCAATCACCATATTCTTCTTTAGAAGCTTTCACATCTTTGAGTAAAAAACACTGTACTGCTCTGGTTCACCAGTTACCCTAAAAGACAGACAGCAGTTTTTATCCTATAATAAAATCAATTCTCCTTTTCTTCCCATATTCGGCGGTATACCACAAGGCTCAATTCTTGGGCCCTTGTTCTTTTTGATATATATTAATGACTTCTGCAATGTCTCAGACAAGGTGTCTAAAATTGTATTTGCAGATGACACAAGTGTCTTCTATTCACATAAAGATCCTGACACCATCATTAAGGTTTTAAATGAAGAACTTAGTAAGCTGTCTATTTGGTTTAAGTCTAACAAACTATCACTTTAGGTTGAAAAAGAAGCTTCATCTATTTTGGTCTTAAATCAGGGATTTTTAATTCATCGTGTAAAATTGTAATCAATGACATCAACATAACTAATGTGCGTTCTACATGATTCCTTGGCAATCATGAAGAGTACTAGGCAAAAGCCATCACTTGATCAATACTGAGGTAGCCACCATGTTATATTATTCTATGGTTTATCCATATATTAATTATTGTAATATAGCTTGGGCTAGTACTCATCAAACTTGAGCCCATATACTGTCTTCAGAAATGAGCTTTAAAAATAATAGGTTGTGTACATTGAAGAAATTCCTCTCAGCTTGTATTTCTTCATTTAGGTGTCCTCGGTGTTTATCAAGTGAACCTTCTCCAGATTGGTAAATTTGTTCATAGTTCCTTAAAAAGTAAAACATATTTGCATACAACTATCAATTCTATAATTACTCCACACATACCTCTTGTCTCCTTAGACCCCACCATACCTGTACTTCCCAATCTCAGTTTAGTATATTCCACCAAGGGTCCAAAATATGGAATTCTCTGCCATTACATTTTTAAAATTTGTCTTCACAGCAGTTCAAAAGAGCCTTGAAATCACTACTCTTAATCAACCAATATTTTCCATATGGGCTGCCTATAAAAGTTGGGTCCAACCAATATTTTCCTTGTCATACAAGTCCAAAGGCCTATTATGAATATGTTTTTTTCTTTTCATTATTTGTGTTTATATTTTTCTTTATCTTTCTTGTCTTATGAAAACTCTAAGTCATATCTGTTAATGATAGTGCTTCTATATACGTGCATGTATTATGAATTAGTATTCTTGATATGAGTGTGTGTGTGTGTGTGTGTATGTGTGTGTGTCATATGACTATGACTGATTCATTGTACTTGTGTAATAGATGGGTGTTTATGGAAAATATTTTTGTTAAGTGCTATGCTAACTACGTCTCTGTTTTTACTATGTATGTATGCACTTATTAATAGATACAATCAAATTGTGTATTCTACATCACTGTAATTATTTCCTGTAATATGTTGCCTGGAGAATGCCACTTTTCAACCCCCTGGAGGGTTTTTAAGCAATATTCTTTCACATTCCCTTGCAAATTATATATTATATCTTTTTTTTAAAATTTTATATGTGTAAATAAAGAAACAAAATGAAACAAAGGCTCTCCCTCACACAGAAAGTCAAAACTGCCATCTGTTCAAAGAATCTAAAGTAGCCCTGTGCAAAAAACCTCTATTCATCTTTCTGCGAAGCCCAACAAAATGCCATCCAAAGCAGAACTGACCCCAAAGGTGGTGTGAGATTGCTCACTATGCAGACTTTTGAACACCTCATCCCCCTTTGACCTCTCTGTGCAACTGACTGAGTTGAGATGAGATAAAATTAGATGGGAGGGCACAGTCAGGCATGTGCATGTAAAAGCATGCATACACACAAACACACTTTTCAGATTCGGGACACAGTGAGTCATTACAGTGGACATGAGGCAGACACAACTGCGCCTGATTGGATTCTGATGAGTGTGAGGGTGTGGAGCATTTTATGTGGCCAGAAGAAAGCGTGAAATGACTTGTGTGTGTGTATGTGTGTATGTGGATCAGTTACCATAGCTCAGAGGATGGAAGATCCCAACTGCCATCACAGCCCAGGAGGACGGTGACAGTGCATTTGTTTAGCATCCAGGCTGGTGAAAATTTTTCACTCTTTCTCATTCCTCCAACTATTCCATCTGTACTGGTGTCTAATATGTTTTATTTGGAGAAGAAATTTTTTTCTGACCAAATATTCCCCGGCCAGTTCATGAGGCACGTGGGAGAAGAGTTGGGTGTAGAAAACAGTAGGCTGGACACAAAGTAATTGAGTGGGCTGCCAGAGAGTAGGCAAGCTAAGCATTTGGTGCAAAACAGACTTCATGCCAAATGCTGACCTTTGAAAGTTGGGACCGTTTTTGTTTTTGTTAGGAGTGATTTGAATAAATATCTTCTGTGTGCTTGGAGTTTCAGTCGCGCGTGTCTGTGTGGGTGGGTGTCTGTTTGTGTGGATAGTTGGACATATGTACGTGTGCGTCTCCTACATGCACCACAGACCTGAAACATTTGTCAATGTTATGATGATTTCTGGCCAGTTCAGTGCAACGTGCAGGAGATGTGGGGGTGTATGAAACAGTAGGCTGGTTATGCAGCAATAGAGTGGGCTGTCAAAGAGTGAGCAAGCTGAGTACTTAGTAAAAATTAAACATAGTGCAAAGCTGAGTCCTTTGAGAATTGAGATTCAATAAACATCAACTTGACAGCATTTATGCTCTTCTATGAGATTTATTCTGTTTGCATTACATTTTGTATGTATCCATTAACTTGTGTGCACTGTCATAATGGCACTAGGCACTCTACACTTCTGTTTTGTGGAAAAAAGGATAGTTATATGCTGACTGTCCATCTAAGTGGAACCTGATGACTTCTATTGTGTATTTTTATGTATTACCTCGGTAGATTCTGAACAACTATGTTGCTTTTTAAACATACCAACCCTTCTTGTTTACTCTAATTATTTTTTCCTTCTTCTTTGCTTTGTTTTTATCGTTGTCTGTTTGCTTTCTGTTCTGTGTACATTTTATATTTTATTTTAAGTGTGTTTTATATGACTCATACATGTCTTCCATAGTATACAGCACATACTGACCAAGACATCCACACATGTGGGCATCTGAGAGTTTTCAATATACCAGACCGGCATTTGTGGAAAACCAAAACGAACATTGGAAGTCTGGGAGGCTCCAGTCAGCTTCTAACCTTGGACCCTCTTTTTGTGAGGTCACAGCACTGATCCATTGATCAGCTCCATTGATCCATGGAGTGGACACTGAATGAGATGTGACAAGTTGTCTTTCATTATAGCATAGAACTGAAGATGCCAAGCAAAGGCTGCAACTAAAAATCATTTTCATTATTGATGAATCAACTGATTTTCTCAATTGATCAATTAATTGTTTGTGGACTGTAAGCAAATAGAAAGAGATGCCCATTTCTCAAAGTCCAAGAGGATGTCGTGTTTTGTTTTTCACTTTTTTGAGTATTTTTGTCTCTTACTGAAACAGTTTATTGATCAAATAGTTGAAGATTACTTTTCTGTCAACTGACTAATCGATTAATCGACGAATCATTTCAGCTCTAGTGGCAAGCTAGAGCTGCATGATGAGGAATGGATGATTGTGAAAAATCTATTTCTTTAAGATTAACATTTACAAACTGAATTCTTGTGTGCCCATGTGTGTGTGTGTGTGTGTGTGTGTGTCTCCTGGGGATTCGGTGGTGTCTGTATGTGTCTGTGTGTGTGTGTGTGTCACAGGTTCAGAACATTAGCCAGTCAATGGAGGTGCTGGACCTGCGGACGTACAGAGATCTACAGTACGTAAGGAACACTGAGGGTCTCATGAAAGTGGTGGATGGAAAGCTGAAGGTGGCCTCTGAAAATCCCCGCAGTCTCAATCCAAAGGGCTTTCAGGTAATTGGCCGTCTGTCACTTCCAGTATAGTGCGTATGTGTGTTATTGTCAAGTGAATTCAGATACTATTAGATGTTGCACTGCGCTCCATGGGTACACAAACTTTGCCAGATTCATTCCAATTTCATTTGTTCTTGACAGACGACACAATTCTGTATGATTCTCGATAGTCTGCTGCATATGCACACAAATTTAATTCCAAACCTTTCTCTGAGTCACTAAGTCATGTGCAGAGGAAATTTGAGCAAATTCACATGCTCCTGAATTATTAAACTCCTGGACCTAGATGAAGAGTGATTTTTCTGTATTCCTCTCTTTATTTCCTTACCTCTCTCTCTCTCTCTCTCTCTTCACTCAGGCCCTCATCCAATATACTTAACATTCTGGTGTCTGCTCTTAGATAACAGGCACATATATTCACATTTATCTCTACCTTATCTCTCTACAAGCTATGGCTCAGCTGCCATTATCAGTGGGCCTTTTTGTCTTCCTGTCAGCTGGCTGTCTTGCCCAGGCTTTCTCCACATTTCTCACACTCTTACAGATATTAGATGGACCATAAAATAGTTTGATTAAAAGATGCCTTGATAAATGTTAAGTGTGCTTTACCATTGGGACCTTGCCTCAGCACAGGGACAAGCATGAATGGCTGTGCTTCGCTTTCAGTGTGTTTTATGAAAGCCATTCCAATGGAGGTAATGAAGATGTTTGTGAAATTAGCCAATTCATCAGTAAAGCCTGAGATGACAAAACATATGCAGAATGGTAAGCATTACATCCCAGAACTTGTCTGAATGCAAATCTACAATCCAATAAAAAAAAGTCTTTAAAAGAAAGCTGGATTTGACCAGAGCAGGTTGGCTGATGAATGCGTGCAGCTCAAAGTTGCCGATGGCAGAGCATGGGAGATTAACGACACTGAATTTTCGTGGCTTGAAAAGGAGAAAATGAGATTTATGATGTGGCGCCACAGGGCTGAGAGCTGCTCCATCACTAGATTTACGATAAACCTTAACAAGGAGGAAACAGCCCCTCCTGTGGCGGCCACACTTTATTGATACACCTATTTCTCTCTTAAGCTTTCTACCTTCCAAGCAGGCAGCCTGGCTTTCCTGCTGCTTCCTGCACCCCTACCTAAGGACACATTGTTCTTTTCATTTTTAAATACCTGATGAGTCACAGACCAAATTTACACACAGCGGGACCATGCTACTTACTGTAGGTGAAAATGTAATCACCTGAAACAGCTCAGACAAACAAGCGTGCATTTGGATGAATTTGAAATGTAAATTCAGTGGCTTTCTATTCCACACATAGCATCAATGTGCATAAGAAAAAAAAAAACAAACAATTGACAGTAGCTTTGCTTTATGCTTAATTGAGGAAGTGATGTACACAGTCATTTATAATAAAGCCCAGGAAGGAAAATCCAATTTCATGTGTATACCAGAAGTCAGGAATATACTTAATCGCAGTGCATTATACTTTGCTGCAGTTCTACTGTGAGTCACATGATAGATTCACGTGCTATTAGGGTCAAACAGATGAACCAGCATCCATCTACGATATGAGCTCCTGATTGAGAGATGAGCTATGAATTAGAAGCAACAGTTGAAGATTGAAGGTGTAGTTGCTCTGCACACAATCCCCTGTACTGACTAGCATGGTCGACCTCATTCCCTGTCTTCTTTATTCTCCCAGGATTTAATCTTCTCGACTCCCTTTGCTTTTCCGTGTCTCTTTCTCTGCGATGACTATCTTAGGAGTTGAAAGACAAGGTGACCCAGCTGCTCCCCCTGCTGCCGGTGCTGGAACAGTACAAAGCCGATGCCAAGATGATCCTGCGTCTACGAGAGGAGGTGAGGAATCTGTCCTTGGTGCTGATGGCCATCCAAGAAGAGATGGGGGCTTACGATTATGAGGAACTGCGCCAGAGAGTCCTGCTGCTGGAGACCAGGCTCCACTCCTGCATGCAGAAACTAGGTATAAAATATATGCAAATGGTTATGGGTGGGTGTGTGGGTGGTCATTGAATGTTTAATCTGAAATTCGTTGTCAAATATCATTACAGCACTTAGCCAATTAGAGGTTTAACCACAACAATGCAGAAATAAATTATTGACTAAATTAAGATCACTGATGGTCAAAGTTCTGGTGTACATTGTCAACATTTCCACTTTGCTCAGTGCTTGAATTATCTGCATAACTTAAGAAAAATTGGCCTAGAAAGCCTGAATGAATAATTGATTGTGCTCTCGTGTAATGTGTTAGGTTAAACTGATGATTTTACAAAATCCCTCATACATAAACCAATGACTTAACAGAAAAAGACTGCAGTTATGAATGTAGCCTTTAGGTCATTAGTGTCTTCTTACTGTCTTCCATTGGGTTTGAGCAAAGGACCACTACATAGATTATATATATATACTTTCTCATTCAAGGGAATGGGAAGGTGTATATACTGTATATTTCCAGATAGCTTCTACAAATTGTTGTAAAAAAAATGTACAGAATAAAATACACATTAGTGGCAATATCGTTCAATGAATAGTTTAATCAATTTTTCTGTATCACATATTAAAATGCAATACAATGTGCTTAGTGAAGAGCCACAATTGAAAACAGAAAGAACAAAGGTCATTGTACAAAACACTCATCTAGTCATAGGAAATACTGTATGTAATAAAAGCTCTTTATATTTTTTTGGTGTTCATTTGTATTAGCTCTTAATGATGAGGCTTCTCAAAACTTTTGCTGCTTAAAATAGTTGAAAGCTAAATCAAAATCATTTTCAGGGATATGAAATGATTCTGATCCAATGCTATCAAACCCCAAACATGCTTTATCTCCCTCTGACTTGTAGTGGATACAATTACACCTTTTGCACCCCTGGTAAAATTGCAAATGGTGGCATTCATCAATAAACCCATCTACATCCTTTTTGCAATATTTATGACTGTGGTCATGCTAAAATCTCCCAGTTTTAGGAATATACTGTATATGTGAGTGTCATCTGAAGTGAAAAGATTATATAATTTTTACAGATAATGTTAAATGGAAACCTTAAATTGCAAAAAAAATGAATATATATGGGGCTTAAAACCAAGCCTAGTGGAACACCATGTTTCAGATGAGTAAGTGGACGTACCTAGCACAAAATATAGGATCCTAGTAAAATGACATTCTGTGTGTCAGTGTCACAGTGTGTATATGTTCATGTACACATGCATAAATCTGTATGCTTTCTTGCCTCTTTCTCGTTGACCTCTAGGCTGTGGGAAGCTCACTGGTGTCAGTAATCCCATCACAGTACGTGCATCAGGGTCAAGGTTCGGCTCCTGGATGACAGATACCATGATCCCCAGCTCAGACAACAGAGTAAGGCTCTTAATCCCTGCTACTCACTTTGTAGTCCAACAAACACAGAGGATAAAGTAGAACCAAAGTCATTGTCAAAAACAGGCCGAACTCTGTCAGTTGCTCAGTGGAAAAATATCCCTCACAGAAACACTGTCATGATACTTCAGTGACTGATTCACTGTTTTGCCTGAGTAGGACTTCTTCTGAGCTCTGGAGGAGGAGAGAAAGAGAGAGAGAAATGAGATGCAAAACTGAGTCACTGATGGATAGCATCTCTTTCCCTCCTCCCTGTCTCCTTCTGTCACTGCAACTCCAGCTGATTAATCACTTCATCATCAGTGGAGAAATGAATGAGTTGTTTGGGCAAAAGTTTTCTAAATCACCTAGGTAATTACCAGGAGTGTGCTGAGACGCTCTGGACGCAGATGATATAGTAATGGCTTCAGCTGATTAGAGATGACATGTCGTTTTGCATGGGTAGGCACATGGTAAAGAGCAGCGAAAAAGAGACACAAGGGATAAGAGAAGGAAGGGGGATTGGCAGAGCCTAGTGAATGGAGGGAGTGGTGGCAGTGGAATAGTTGATTATTAGCCATCTGAAGGGGAGAATGGAAACTGATGAAGTTTAAGAGGAAATATGAGAGTGGCCTTTTTCATCTCCACCCTGAATCATAGCAGGCTAAATAGATATTGTCGACAGAAAAGGTCATTTTCGTTGATTGAATGCCTTGATCTTTGTCTTTAATCACCTGACATGCTGAGATCACATTATAATCTAGATCAATAACTGATTGTATTAATAGCCAGATACATCAGCAATATTGTATAAACACCCGCACCAATCATGATAATCATATTTGGGAAACATTGTCGCTGAGGAGCCAAACAGCAAAACAGACCAGCAAAAAAAAAAAAGCTTGGTCTTAATGTGCTAAAGCATTGGCCTGGCTCAGCTCCTGCCTCCTGCTCAGCTCTAGGGACTCATTTAGCAAGCAGAGGAGAAACAATGCTTAATGCTCTATAATCTCCCCTTCTCCATAATTCAGCTCCTGTACCTCGCCACCCCAAGCTCCTCCTATACCCTTCCTCCTCCCCCACTGGAATTGTTATTGAAGAAAAGTGCCCATTTTACACCTGGGAAGGCGACGAGAACAGGAAAAGAGAGAAAGGGGAGAAAAACGATGGGTGGAGCATTAGAAGAATGAGAGCTACATTTTAGCAAAGCCCTCCTTGATATGTTAAGGACAAAATAAATATCTAAGCCAACTGCAGTTTAATTGAATCAATTAAACGCTGAACTGTGCCTCGGCAGACACACTGAGGGAATGAGATGGGAGATGCAGCCAGAGAGAGGCCATGTCAGTGGAGTGATCCGCTGAGAGTGCTTGAGGAAAAAAGATAGAGCTGCTAAATGGATTTATTTTCTGTAAATGTGGACTGGAAAGGGCAAGGAGCACAAGCAGTGGTTGACTGCAAAGCACAGGCAACATCTTCACTCCCACGCGCAGCAGAGATCAATAGTTCTGCACACACAGTCAAGTATGCACAACTGCATAAAGGCATACATTCAAACAAAGAGATATTCACCACATATCCACAGCATGCTTACTTTACTCAGGGCATCGCCACCGGCTATAATGAAACATCACTCACAATATTCTCATACTGTATATTTATAACACAACAATATTCTTCCATAACTTCTAGATCTCATTATCTCTTTTAGTTTTGTACTCTCTTCAAAATTGGGATTTGTCGTGGCAATTTTGCAATTCCACTCTGACAGCCCCTTTAACTAATCCCACATCACACTTATCTTCAGCCCTTATCTTTTGTGGCACTTTTGCATCTCTGGTGAGTCAATGTCTAACTAAGAAAAATTTCCCCAACCCTTTCGTTTAAATTCAGCAGTTTGTGCTGAATGCACAGTTCGTTTTCCCACAAAAGTGCTCTTAAATGGCTTTCTGCATGTTTTCAATCGAGATGAATATTGAATTCCTTCTCCCTTATCCTCCCATGTACAATCTTGTGAACACCAAGCCACCCATGTTCCCAAATATTTCCATTGCACATTGTGTGCTCTAGCCAGGGACACGTGTGGTGATGAGTTATGTACATTAAAGAATTTGGCTATATGGGTGTTGGCACCACTGTAAATGCACACATTTTATCATTGTAATACATCTGATCTCTAGTCATTAAGTCACTTTCTTTCCCTTCCTGAAACCAGTGCTTCTCAAACTCTGTGTCTGCTCCTTCACTAACTGTGACTGTGCAGTGTGAATCAGATGCCTGTCTGTATGTGTGTGCTTTCTCAAGCAGATCTGATGTTATTTGCCTGGGACCCAAGGGTAATAGGTCCCATTGGTTCATGTACAGTGGCGTGCCATGCCCTAATTGAACATATTGACCTGGGAAGTCTGTACACTGTTCTTCCTCTGTACAATACGAGATCAACCCTAAAGCACACATTAGGTCTCAAGCTAACAGATTTACAGGGCAACATGTAGAAAAGGGGAAGGAATGTGTTTTTTCTTTTCTATCCCCATCTTCTGTGACTACAAATAGCGGCGTAGTGTATGATTCTTTTACTGTGGTGCCTGTTGCTCCCATAGTATGAATGTATCTACCATTCAGTTTTGGAGGATTCAGACATTCATCTTGCTTTATAACAGAAATTGGGCTACAATTTCAAAAGAGTCAACCAGAAATTTAATACTTTTGCCTGCTACCTTTAGAGTCATTTCAGGTAAAACTTCAAAACCACTTATTTTTGTCATTCTTCTTTGTATCTGTGTGTCGGTGTGTGCGTATGTGTGTGTGTGTGGTGTTAGGGGTGCATTCATCAGACTCTATAAGGTGTCAAACGATTCAGCCAACTAATGTCAAACGTCTCACTAGCACCTACTTAAGACGTCTACGATCTGAACAAACCTCTGAACGCATGGCAACAATTTACACAGACTCACAGTGGACACACAGACTTTACACACGTGTGATGTGATGGCGGTGGTCGTTCCATTTAGATGAGGCGTTCACACAAATTGACAGGGCACACGTGTGTAACGTATGCTACACCTGATTTAGTGCAACATACGCCACACCTACGTGTACATATAATCTCATATACACACATATGCCACATCAACACACTACACCATACAGTTTGATAACTAGGAATGCGTATAGGGATGCATTGTAAGTGAAGTGCATGTTTACCTTTGGTGTGCTGCAAATGCCTACATGCCTACACACCGACATTATATTTGGAAAATATAACATTATTATTATTTTTCGTCATCTTCTTTCATTTTAGGAATTGCAGCACATGCACTGGCCAGAAGAACTGTAGATTTAGTGATAATAACTATGATTCAGCTTGCTTGGATATTTTAAATGACAAACCAACACGAAACTTTGCACATTGTGAAGTTAGAAGGACCAGCAATATCTATAAATACCTTACTTTGATTTTACTGGGCATTTCAAGCAGAGGACGAGGGTGTACCACAGTATATAATATATAATGGACCTTTTTTTTCCTGACATTCTCAGTTTCTGCTCAGTATGGATGGAGTGATATTGGACAAGTGACAAGCGTCCCCTGTCTAAGCCTACACAATGTTGGTGTATCTGGTTGTTAATTCGTTCATCTATGCCTTCCAGGAAACAGTTCTTTAGTTGTTGTTCATATGGGCAGTCATCCAGTGAGTTAACTGGTGGCATCATATCACTGTTTTCTTTGAAGACTTCTTTCAATCTCACCAGATAATTGGACACTGTTTCACCAGGCCGTTGTTTACAGTATTTTATTGCTCCTCATCTCATGGTGATGGGGAAAGTTGTTTTAAGTCTGTCACAGAGTTCCTCCACATGTTAACAATACCCAGTCATAATGCATGTCTGTCTCTGGCCAGTTGTCTTGAACTCTGCCTCACCTCAGTTTTATGCAGTGTATTAGGAGATTTCTGATTTGTCTCGAACTGGGTCTGTACTGCTGTGCAACAGTACTTCAGCAACTGCAGCCCTTCCTCATGTGGCTAAATCTGGCAGTTCGTTGGCCACTGAGCACATCTCGCCTGGTGTCTAGGTTCTGTAGACATATATAAGTGCATCTTCTTCTGCTCTCAGGTTAGGCATCTCAATCATCGGAAGAGTAAGGACATCCTGTGATCTCGTTTTCTTGGCTATGGGACTGAATGTGTCAGACCCAAGGCTGCCTGGTAGGGCGGATGTGGCAGCGGCCTCATCCACATTCTGCTGATGTGAAGATGGAGCAGACACTTGGCTTGGCGTGTTGGGTCCCGTTGCGGCCATCTCCACCTGTACTGAGAACTCTGGGTATAGGTTGGGAGGGAGATTGATGTCAACATGGATAACAGGTGGTCGGGAGCTGGTGTCTCTAATGTGCAGCTGAGGCAGGGAGCAGATCCAGTTCTTTCTGTGAATGTGAGAGCTGAGGACATTGTTTAGTCCCCCCCCCCCCCCCCCCCCCCCCTTGCTCCCCTGTTCACCACTGTGCTGTCTGTTTCTTGTGTCTGGCTCAGTTTCCCACATCATAAATTTATCTTGTAGTCTCTGTGTGTGACCCACACTCAAAATACCATTTTCAAGAAAACCAAATTTTACTTTACCCACAAAGATAGCTGTTTACAGGAGTCATCACCATGTTTCTCACACATAATTTTTGCACATCCCATTAGATCAGACTTTTCACTCATAGGTTTGCTATGACTTCTTCCCATTTTGTTGTTATTTTGCAGTCACTCATTCACCTAGCAAAAAGAGATCTACTAGACCTGATATTCATTGATGTTATTCATTATTTCATTTAATGGGTTGTCACCCCTACGGAATGTCACTCTTTACCGTAAGGCACCTTTTGTAGCCTTCAATACTGTGTCTTCTTCTGAGGGGATGCCGTATTACACAGTCCCTCCCCCCATCACCCCAGCAATCTCTTCTCACCCCTGGAGTCGATTACGAGCCGTCCTCAGGAGAGATAGACACTCTGAATCTAGGGCGATTTTGAAACCCCTCACCAGCAGCATCCTGGACAAACCCCCAAATTGTCGTTGCAATTTTGCAATTCCACTCTGACAAAGAGGAACAAGACAAAAATCTCTTACAGTATTGTCACACTGTATTAATGCTCAGAGCATGGTACACAGCACAAAGTTAGTTTGCAGGATGTACATAGATAAAAAACTTTTCACACCTTTTATACCGTGGAACACTTCCCTCTTGTTAACACTGCTTCTTCCAGTAAACATCCTTATTTGGTTTTGTTCCCATCTAAGGTACTGTGGCAATCTTGCTACCTTCTGACACACCATTTTAACCTTGGCCCTCCTAAAAAGTTAACAGTGAACAAATTCTCTGCTCACACTCCCAAAGACCAAGACATCTTTGGTCATACACATTCCACGAACCTTTCTGTTACATTGATAGTACTTTAGTATGTAATCAGGATAAAGTTCTCTCAGTTAAAGGTTACATGGTTCAAGATTCAGAATGATTACATGTGCAGTAACTGTATTCATGGGCAATAAAGATATTCACTTATCTTAACTTAATTATATGCATAGTGTGTGTAATTTCCCTCACAGATTCCTTTTACTTCTCTTCACAGGTGTGGTCTATGGATGGTTACTTCAAGGGGCGTCGGGTCCTGGAATACCGCACCATGAATGACTTCATGAAGGGCCAGAACTTTGTGCAGCACTTGCTGCCCCACCCCTGGGCAGGCACTGGCCACGTGGTTTACAATGGTTCACTATTCTATAACAAGTACCAGAGCAACATCATCATCAAGTACCACTTTCGTTCTCGAAGTGTGCTGGTGCAGCGCAGCCTGAGTGGGGCTGGCTATAACAACACCTTTCCCTACTCCTGGGGTGGCTCCTCTGACATCGACCTGATGGCGGATGAGAATGGCCTTTGGGCTGTTTACACCACCATCCCCAATGCTGGAAACATTGTCATCAGCCGCCTGGAGCCCCAGAGTCTGGAAGTGCTGCAGACTTGGGACACAGGCTTCCCCAAGCGCAGTGCTGGAGAGTCTTTCATGATCTGCGGTACACTTTACGTCACCAACTCGCACCTGGCTGGAGCCAAGATCTACTTTGCCTACTACACCAACACATCAAGCTATGAGTACACAGACATCCCCTTCCACAATCAATACTCCCACATCTCCATGATGGACTACAATCCCAGGGAGAGGGTCCTGTACACCTGGAACAATGGACATCAGGTGCTCTACAATGTCACACTGTTCCAGGTTATTAAGACTTCTGGGGACTGAGAGACCTCAGACTAACCCACTCAAATACTGTAATGCTGTGATCATCGTTCGGGGAGGGACAAAGGAGCGGGGTGGAGGTGGGTACAGGTTGTGGGGTTTGTGGGTTGGGGGCTTCAGTGTACGGGCATAGGCTTGGACTTTTTTAAAGAATCTTCATAGAGTGCTATTATTCACATTCTGAAAAAACATTCCCGACTCCGAGGTCGGTAAAGATACAAAGACTGAGCGCTTCTCTTTTTTTTTCTTTCTGTGATGAGTAAGCATGGTTCTTTTTATTTGTGATGAGAAATAAATATCAATCTTTACCATTTATGACTTTGTATTTCATTGTCCCTTTCACTTCAAATAGACCTTCACTGTATTTTTGAAAGGTTGAACAACAAAGGAGAAACTCTTTGTGTGTCAAACATAGGAATTCTTTCAACGTGGGTGCTTCTTAAAAGGCACGAATAGATGTAACTTCTTTTTGTTATGATCAATGTTTCTTCTTTTTCTTCTGGGTTTTATGAACTCAGTTACTAGGATAATAACTACTATTGTGAATCTGTAATATGATACATATAATACACTAAAATGCTGATATTCAATGTTGTTGACTGACATATTCAGAAATGTATAGAGTGTGATTGGAATACAATTTAAGCTGTTTAGTCCAAATTCCTTCAAATTTTAAAATATTCTAGATACTGTACCACAATTTTAGAGAAATTAAAATCCTGAAATGATATTATCTATCTTGCTGATACTGAGTGGCTATTACCACCAGAGCCCACCAGTTGCCCAGCCCAGCAACTTTTCATTACATTTTTTCCATCTACAAAAGCCCCATTACACATAGGGTTCTGTGTAATAAAACAGCATGCTTCTCTATAATCAGACAGTGTTGAATTTAATACCAATCACTGCTAACATTTTATTTTTCCAAGGTGAATTGAATGTGAAAGCAAGACATCTGGTAAAAGGAGGAGGTGGTGTCGAGGAGGGTCGAGAAGTACAAACAGGGAAGGAGAGACAAAATGTAAAAGGAATTCTGAGAGCATTTACATTTGAGTTGAAAACATAGGCTTCAAGCACCAATGATGTCTACAGTTATTGTTGCTCGTCAAGCTCCAATCTGCTTTGATCTTGTTAGTCGCACGGCTCTTCATCCACAGTGTTTTCTGCAGAAATATTCAGACATAAGGCACACAGTGGGACACTGCTCACATGAAAGTCTCAGACTGTAGACCTTTCATTATATCTTATTTATTCTTTCCTATCTAAAATAATCCTGAAGCCACATAGGCATTCTCTGCTTTACAGGGGGCACTTTGGAAAAAAGAAAACAGCACACTCTGCTTTCCTTTTTATTCCTTTCATTTATAAGGCATGTGAGGGTACACCCATTCTTTGCAGAGGCTATGGTGGACACAGAAAACATTAAGTAAAGTGGGAGGTTCCATTTTTCTTTTCCTCCGTAACCATGGTGATCCTATTCATCTTAGATGACCTTTCTATCAATAAAGTGCTTTTGTGAAGAGAACCCTGATGAGTTCATACACAGTAGTGGCTGACATTTAAAGCACAATACAATACAGAGAATCCAACAGTATATGCTCGAGAGAGTGCAGTATAAACTGCACTGGAGAAGGAAAGTATGTTATGTCATGTTATGTTATGTTATGTTATGTTATGTTATGTCATGTTATGTTATGTTATGTTATGTTATGTTATGTTATGTTATGTTATGGAATTAATATAAATAATAACATACATAATTATTGAGAATAATTTTATGTAGATTAAAAGAAACTTAATAAATGGTTAACAATGGCTGAAGGGGATACTATTCAGTTATCCACTTCAGGGAATAAGGTAAACATACAGTTGAGATGAGAGTGGAAGACTGTCCTGAGATCAGATCACTAACAGAATCCTTTCTTTGCTCTCCCACTGTCTAAACATTGGACTATACCCAGTCAGCCAACACTGAAAAAATAGCAAAGCCTGAATGTGCAAGCAATTATAAACCAGGGCAGAAGGTTACTTATTGTAAAAAGCGGTGTTTCACAGGTCATCTTTTAATAATGTCTAGAGTTGACACTCTCACCGATACACAAAGGTATTTAATGTTAGGCACGACTGGTTAAAATGGGCCAACACTTTCCAGCCAACAAACTTTTTCCCTTAACAGAAAGCAGGGAAGGAAATAATGACTGCACACACATAATGCAACGTCTATGATCAAACAAACTGAAAAATATGGCTAGCAGACTGAAAAAATGCAATCATCTGAGAAATTTGAAAGGAGCATCTACCCATTCATGTAAAAAAAAAACTAAATGCATTTAGTTACAATAAAACAAGAAATGTGTGAGGTCTGGCCACCAAGTCAAATTTCTTAAAAATCCCTTCCAGATATGTATTAAGACATACTGTATAAAATACTCTGCTTGGAACAATAATGTGCATTTGATATGTTTTTTACCAAAAAAAAAAGTATAATTACCACATTGAAATCCTTAAAATGGTTTCTACTCCTTCTCCCTCATTAATAATTCCAGAAAATATAAATATGCAAATATATTTCATTTCAAGATTCAAGACATAAGATGTCTTCTACTTCACTTTAGAGTTCATTCTCAGTGTTTGTGCATTGGAGGCTTCAAGTTTAACATCACACTTGTGTAAGTTGAATATCGGACCAGGATTGGCTTCCAAACTAGTTGTGATGTCAAAAACCACGCTTGTAGGCCTACCCCTTAAAATCTGATTTTTGATGAGCAAAGAGAAACTTTCCACTTTCAGTAAACTAATGTGAAAACAATCTTCTAGTGTCAAACTCTGCACATACATTATTCTGCACACTGAAGCTTAAATATCCAACTATAGGAACAAGAAGTAAAACATATTTTTAAGTGGAGGAGGGCTTAAAGTAATATTGTTTCTCCATCTTGAATTCATTTTCTTTCAAATGCACGTTGCTGTGAGAGAAATGAAAAAATTGCTACGCTATTACCAAGTAGTGCTGAAGAGGGAAAAAACAGGAGTTTTGTTGACAACTTTTTTCATCAAAAAATCAATTACTGCTAGTGTTCGCTGCCAGCAGTATAACTATTGCCTCAAGCTCTTGTGAAGCAAACATCAGCTCCGTAAGCACCAGTAAGTGTGCTGTTGTGCCAACTAATGCTCAGAGCCAAGGGCCAGTAAGTGTAGTGATGATAACGTTAAAGATCAAGGGCATGGTGAACAGCATCAAATCATTATGGGCGGCAACATTTGAGTATTGTATCATCCTATCGCTGTCAAGATAGATTATCTCCAGTTAAGGCCCACTTGTCAGTACACAACCCTTGCTACAGAGCAACAGCACTCATAAGTCTTCTTTGCTCAGGATCATCCAGAGGGTAAGAGAAAAAGTAGATTGAAAATGGTGAAAGTTTTGAGTCAAGAAGCCTAAAATCACTAAGCTGACTCACACTGTGTGTAAATCTCTTAAGGCAAGATTCACACATAGTGGAGATTTATCTTCAAAATTGTCCAGCACAGCAGACTTAAGGCTTATCTGTGCATCACAGCCACTGCTGGTTGTTTCTCAAACAGGGATGAATGCAAAGCAGAGTTTCCCTCAATTACAGCAGGTTCATTTGACTTAATTTCACCTACATTGCTTTCAATAGAAGGCCTCTTAGGCATAAGAAAGTGCTAATGCATAAAAATGTTTTATAGTTGGAAATATTGTACAGCATTTAGTATTACTTAATCTACACAATATTTAGAGATGGATACATGCAGATATTTATCAAATTCAGTCACAGATACCAGCAGTAAATGAACTGAAAGTATGGTGTAAACCTCAATATGAAACAGTTGCTAATATGTTTGCAATAAAATAGCAGTGATTAGTTATTTTGACCCACTTAGTGTCTCATTTATCTAAATGTGCTGCTTGGAGGTTTACATGATGATATGATAGCTGAGCTTGAAAAAAAAAAGAACAAGCTACAGTGACTTAAATCTGTGTGATGAACTAAATGAGCAAAGTGAATCAAGATTTACTCATGAGATGTGCCTGATTTACAAAGCTGGCAACCAGACCATAATTGATGAAAAGTATTCAAGGGGACATTTACTGTAAAAGAGAATGTAAAAATGCATGAAATTAATTTGGCACCTGAAGACAATTGCACAGTCAAACACACACATACACGTTAAAGTAGATTACTTTGATGCAATTAAAAATTCAGACCACCATCTCTCAACACAAGCAGCCAGCATTAATGCAGAGCAAAAATCCAAAAGGAACAATAGACCACCAAGTGGAATAGGGGGCTTGATTTACTTCAAGTGGCTATAAGCATGCATTCTCACATGCTCTTGAACTGATTTGAGTGTAGGTATGGCAATGATAGAACTGGTTTGATAGAGTGCATAGGGGTGAGCTTCACCAACAGAGATGGAGTCAGCAACTCAAGAATTAACAAGCACACCCATTTCCCATTTTAATCATGCAGCCATCCTCGAGGAGAAGGGTTCATTTTGATGGAAACACAATCATCTGTGTGTGGAGCTGGTCCTGAGATACTCTTCTTTGATTAAATTGTAGCGTAGATGCAGAGTACATTTGCTTTTTTCCCCTTCAATCGGTACATTAACTGTGACTACTCAAATCCTCTGACAGCAAGGCTCACAAATGGTGCCAGTCTTGTTTCATACGTCTGCTAATTCGCCATTTCCTTCACAGCACAATTCTTGATCAGCCTACTTCATTAATTGTACCCTCAACCACGCTTCCTGCCCCTCGGGGTGACACAGAAGCACTCTGAACAGTGCTTTGAACGTTTGTTTCCTCATGATTAAACATAACTTGCAGTCTGTTTCCTTACTCCCCCCGACATTTTATATTCATGTTTGAACTCAAAAAGGATGCGAAGGTGCTGGAGTGTGGAGATGGAATAACGGGTTAGAGAGAGAGGAGGTAATTTTACTCCACTTAACTCCACAGAGAACCTTGCCAATTAATTGGCTCTTTAATTGTGTTTTGAGCTTTCATTGATTCAGCGCTGGCATCCCTAATCTCATTAGGTACTGTTTTGTGAAGGACAGTAAAGTAAAATCATTCTGGGCTTCAACCATGGGTGATTCAGTTTTATAACCCTCATGTCCTGACATCGCACACCTCACTGAGGCAGTAAAGATGTACCATGAAACATTGAACCATTGAACTGCAGGGTCTCTTTGTTCTCTCTCTGTAATTAAGATGCTGCTGGAGAAAAAACATGACAGTTTACCCTTAGTGCGGTGGTAGAGAAGAGAGGTCAGGATACATAAATACGAACATCACAATATAGCCGCACGCAGAGATGAGCAGCGTCCAAGAAATGCAAGTCAATATAACTGAAAATGACTTTTTGAAAAAAAATATATAGGCTATAAGAAAAAAGAAATAAAACATTTATCAGCACATACAATGCTGCAAGATGAAGCAAGATGTGCAGCATCCAATGCCTCGGTAGTAGTTATGACTTCATAACAGACATATAAAGGACTTATATAATGAAGACTTAAAAAAAAAACGGGTTACAAAAGCAGAGTGTTCAAATTGGGTTGTTATAAAACATTCCTATTTTCATCTATCAAAACTTTATCTTCCCACAGATGATTTTACCATTTAATAATATTGTTGTATAACTACAGCCAAATGCAGAAGTAGGATCATTTGTCACATCCACCAAAATGAGTTACTATACTACAACATTCAGCCAACTGTAGCAAAATAGTACCAATAACAAAAGCAATTGTTTAGAGTTAGAGTTGCCAATCTTGTAAATAATTCACGTTTTGTGGAACAAAAGTGGGAATTATTGTTTATTATATATATCAACAAGAAATATATTTGTGATAGGGACTCTTTTGAAGACCATTCAGATGCAGTAAATATTACTACCTTTGTACAGTGTGTACATGAGTTTTTGAGAATTCGCCCTACCTACAAAATGGTTCTTAACATCAAAGAACGTTTTTTTGGATCAGTTCAGCCTTGCTCTGCACATTTTATGAAGACTGGACAAAAATTTAACGAGTTTGAAAAGGTTGTGAGGCAGAGAAACAAGACTCTGTATAGATGTATCATGATTTTGTTGCTTCAGCTTGCAGTTCTGGAGTTATGGACAAGTAAAAGTAAAAAAAAAAAAGTAAGTTAATATTGCACACCACTGGGTAGGCCTACTACCCACTGTGGTCTCAGCCTTTTGGAACCCACTGTATCTTACACTACTGTACATTGTAAATTTCTCAAAGAACTTTAGTACAAAGTCGAGAGGTTTTGATATATAGCAAGGTTGAAATTCAACTCGCAGTGTTTTCTGCCCTTCCTGCTCTAATGACTCACATCATTTTGCAAAGGAAATTGATTCATGTGCAAAAAAAGCAAGCAACATGTAAATTGGGCATCAATGACATTTCTACCTGCCACTTAATGTTTTTGATGATAAATGAAAACCTCCAAATCCGACCCCAGTAGACTAACTGACCTGAGGAAAGTGGTGAGTAGCAGCTGCTCTGCTTAGCAAAAATGAGGTTGATCATCTGTGACAATTTGCACTGTATAAGATTTATTGTGGATATAATGTGTGACAACAACCGTCTTGTCATTCCCTTGCAGCATATAGTATGTTTCAATGAAAATGTATTATGTGAAATGGATTGTGTAAGACATGAGGCATTATCGTTCCCCTTCAACTGGTATTACAAGCCAGATATGATGATGAGCACAATCAAGCTCATTCATCTTGAGGAAAAAGACTTGACTCTAGAGAATCAGCTCTCCATATGAGGCTATTGTGACAGCAATATTTCCCAAGTTCAAACTATATGAATGGATTCATCACAAATGGCAGCTTCACTAGTGGCAGCAAAGTAAATCTGTGTGACACTCAAGTTCAACGTTGATGAAGTTTATGTGAAAATTCACATAAGCAACCACAGCACAGCTTTTTGTTGACTTTCAGAGTGAGTCCTAACACCAGGCTGAGAGCCCATATGTTCCATACATATAAAATATGCAGTGATATGTACTATACTGTGTATATACCTCCCAGTACATCAAATCTCCCTCTCAAAGACTCACAGCAGCTCTCTTCAAATAGTTTCCCTCAACCGCCTACACATAGCTTCTGTGCATTAACAAGCAAACATAATGTCAGTGAATTCAATGGAAGTATTACAACTTTAATTCTTTGGACAAAATGACTCTGTATCTCAATGCCGTTAGACTTAGTGATACAAATTGCAGCTTATAGTTACCAATGTGGGTGGTGACATATGTTTTCCCCTTGTGTGTCCCTCCTACCAAAGTTCTCAAGTTGGTCTCATGACAGCCTGCAGCCTGTTTTTAGCCAGGATATATTGTTAAAAAAAAGGCCATGCTTTAATTTATACCATTTCAACTACCTAAAACCGTTTAGTTACACAACTTAAATGGAACAGATATAAGTTGATATTCGGCATCTACAGAAGGTTTCTGACCCTGTCTCTCCCCGCAAGCAATCACAACACGGTGTACAGCAGAGATCGGAAAGTGACAATAATAAACATCCCGTCATGGGGAACACTGACTCAGAGCCCACAGGTGGATGTTGGTGTGGAGGTTGGGCTTATGAAAGAAAATTAAACCACAACACCCCTATGCTTGTGGCATGAGTGTCTGTTTAACACAAACAGTACAGGAATCCATTTGTCAAACTATTGTTCCTCAATTCCTCTAGTGGTTTAAAAAAACATCACCAGGATACATTTAAATGGTGTAGTAAAAACCAAGCTGGCAAGATGTAGTCTGGCATGGAGAGACTACAGCGTCCTTGATATAAATTATTTAGCATAAACCAATGAAATAAATATCTTATTAAATCACCAGCAAAGAGCAAAATATATTAACATTAACTTATAAGGGCAACAACGTTGATTACATTATGTAACCATGGTGTAACCCCCAGATTCACAGAGTATAGTCGTAACCGTCACTATGTTTTCAGTTCATGAAGTTAATTGTAGCATTTTGGTCGCCGGAAAAGTCTTGTTCAGCGTTTGGTTTTACTAAAAGACCCTCTAAGGAGTCAGATGTTCAGTTTTTCCCATAAGTACATTTTATTTTAGTGGTTTTAGGCCTGTTTTTTGCTAGCGAAAATTAGCATTAGCATTATCAAAGTTAACCGTAGACTGTAAATGCACAGTGCTAACCAAGCTAGCAGCTAGCGCTAAGGTCAACTCCACCTTCTCATCCAAATATGGTCACTTCTGGCTCCAAAAATCAAAGATGGCAATGGTCAAATCCAAGACGGCGATGGTCAAATCGCTAATCGAGGCTTCAAAACGGTAGTCCACAAACCAATGGTTGACGTCTTTAAATAAATGGTCATAGATCAGCTGTTGTACTAAGCAGTATTCATAATCCTAGAGCCAAGACAGATTTGACTTTATCACAGTTTATCAATGATGCCTTCAATTTGTGAGTATTTGTCTTTAGTTTCAGGTTAATATTAAAACTTAGGAGAACATAGTGCATAGGTACATGAAACTGAACACTCCCAGCACCATAAGTGCAGAGCAGATCATGAACAGCAATGGAATATAGGCAACTTCAAATGTTGCACTCTACATTATAAAGTTCAGGCAAGAGAAATAAAGGGGTTGTGAGGGAGGGATGGAGGGAGACAAGTAGAGTGACAGACAAAGTGAAATGCAGGTTAGGTGAGAAGACTGTCAGATCACAGGCCTTTTCTACTGTATGTCAGTGAGACAAGATGCTGTTCTCTCCCCGGAAGATCAAAAGAGATGAGGGGGAGCTCTCTGAACAGAAGAGCTCTTTCCTCTTCCTCTGTCCTCTCTCTATTCTGCAAAAAATGAGAAAGTTGAGGAAGAAAAAAAAGAGCCCTGTCAGAAAGCACCAGGGGCAGTGGCCATGGGGATAGCAACAGGAGGGAGCCTATTTTACAGACCCAAAGTGCTATGTGACTAAACCACAGAACTAATTGCACCAAGACCAAAAGTACAAAATCTCCAAGGACCAAGGGCGCCTCTCCAGTGTTCAAATTACACTCTGGCTCTGGTGCAGTGGACTGCACAAGTTTGGTACTGTGGATATCTTTTATGTCGCATCAAAATGAACAGACACATATATGCCAATCTAACATACTTACTCTGTTTTTCTTTATTAGATTCACACTAGAACTGTCACGACATCTAGGTTTAGACAGCACATACATGCACATTCATATACTTGGATCTGGCAATAGAACTTGCTGTAGCTAATCCACTCTTGCCTCACCAGATTATTACACCTCTGATCAGCCAATCTGATTCAAGTCACACACACAAGAATTACGCATAGGCACTCAGATAAAACAATACAATTGTAATGGAATTTTTTTACTCTGTGGTATACACTGTTTTATGATTCACGTGTTGTGTGCATGTGAGGTGTAATCCTTTTTTTGCCTGTATGGCCTTCTCTTCTGTGAGAAAGCATCCACCTTGCAGTTCTCTGCAGATATGAAGAAACACTCTCAGCAGAGAGGGAAGAAACATTGATAAGAGAATGAACAATATAGGGCAACTGTTGCATACAGGGTGCTCAGTGATTTTCCATTATGGGTGCGGCTTTCACTATAGAAATGACTGGTACACTAAACTCTCTTTGTTTAAGACAGGCTATTGAGTTTGTATGCATACACGGTGTGATTCCACAATAAACTCTTAAAAGACAATTCTCTCTTTGTGAAATCTATCTCTATTACGGAGAATTTCCACAACAACAGTATAACCATAATGCATACAATAAGTCTTTACTTCGTTATATGCATTATTATCAGGAGATATTGTGTATTCATAGAGCATGAATCTACAGTGCAGTGAATTTCAAAGACCACAATTAAATCTTAAAATTATAACTGCTGACCGATACAGCCAATGATATAAAGCTGTTTAATCAACAAAAACAGACCACACTCATTATGTTTTCTGTCTATCACATGAATCATTTGACATACTAGCCTTTCCAAAAAACTTGATTAGCCAGCATGGTAACCAGTATGACAAAATGTGGTAAACTCAATGAATGCTGTGAGGAACTAAAAAATACAATATTAATTTAGTTATCAAGTTTATTTCAAGAGAAAGTGAACTTTGTGAAAAAAGTTCATGTACTGTGATGTCTCTTTCTATTCAAGATTGCCAAATAATATCCCCCAATTGGGAATAAAAAGCGACAAGACCCGACCGAATTGAATTCAGGACCATACTAAATCTCCAGAAAATGTCATCAAGATTGAGTTATAGTCCATAGGCGGACATCTAGCATAAGGTGGGCATGTTATCAAATGTGTGTGTGTCCAGTGTCCAGAGTTAATATATTGTTTTGTACAGATGATTGTCCTCTGTCAAGTTTTCAATTTTCATTCATTTAAAATCTATTCAGTACTGTTGAATGTCTTATATGTTATATCTGCTTCAGCAGCTGCTGTTTATGCAGTATGCATCTGCTTGTTTGTAACATTATTGGTATTACGCTCAAAATAGAGACGTGGGCAGGAGTTTTGATTTAATTTTCTATCTCATATCACCAACGTGGTAGTAGAAGTATTACCGTTAATAAAATTGATGGTAAATTAATTATACCTTATTTGCGATCCTCCTACTTGAATTTATATTGCTGCTATGGGGGCTCAGGTGTCGTTTGAAGCAGCTTCAAATACTAAAGCTCTCTCTCTCTCATTTACTGTTTCTCTCTGTGTCTGTCTGTCTCTCTCTCTTTCTCTCCACCTACAGTGTGAGCTGAATTTTGCTCCAGGTTGAGATATGTATAATTCATGCCTATGGTTTATAGTATATTATGTTTTAAACATTGCATAAATCTTCATCATACTCTCACATACATAAAACTATTTCACCATTCTTTACATATACATTTGAACATATTGAGGTTTGACATTTAATAACAATTTAGGTATGTGGGTAAGCACAAAAGCCTGAAAGTGAAATCACTAAATAAGGAAATCCATGGGGATAGATTTGCATTGGTGTAATTATTTTTCTTCAACATGCATTAGGGAAAAAAATCCAGCACTAATGTTTGGGCTGAGCAGGGACACCAAAATACCTTTTTAGCAGATATGCAGACTCATTAGAATGTTTCCACCAGGGATATGCTGCCTTTTCTTGCTTCCAGTGCAACACGACATGGCCCCACCCCTGTCACCTCTAGAGCAAATCAAAGTAAAGGTAATTAAAAACAGTCGCCTCAGCCCCACCCGTCCATAAACATTGCAGGCTGCACGCGCCATGCTACATTAATATGCAAATTGGAGCTAGGGCTGTGATCACAGCGCTTTACTGATCCAGTTATTAAATTAATTTCCCCCAAAACAAGCAGCGGGAGCTGCTGAGGTAGTCAATGGGTTCTTCTTCTATCTGCGCATATTAATGAGACTTTATCAATTTTACATTCATCACAGTATGGGGGGCGAGTGGTGTGGACTTGCATGGCCACCCCTGTGGCAGGCAGGCCACTGCGCTCTACAGTCACAGCCACTCACAGGGTCGTCCATCACCAGAGCAACCCCGGGACACAGAGGAACCAGGATCTCCATCTCATCTTACTGCCCTCCCATCACAAGTCCCGTCTCATCTGTCTGGCACTGCATGCACAGCCACGCACTGGGGTGGTATGAGCAAGTTGTTGCAGTAGCAGCAACAGGTGATGTCACATGGTAGCCGAAATGCTGCAGTCTCTGAGGAGCAGCGGTGTCGAACCACTGTACTGGCTGGTGAGGGTAGCACACTGCAATTCAATGTGAATTAAACACACAGACAGTGTGTAGGTTAACATCAACACAATACGTGGGTGGAGACTGACACAAAAAGACACACACATACAAAAGAAGTCCCACTGGTAGGACTGTAAGACTTTGCACAAAAAAATGAAAACAACAGGCTACTGTTATATTTTGTTGTTTCTTCTGACAAATGTGACACACACAAAATGGTCTACCGTAAAACCAACTCGCAGCAATATGAAAACAACTGACTTTCAAGGGTCAAAACACCAAATTTCAACAGGTGAAATGAAGGTTTCCTCATGGGTGCCGTGTAGAAATGATTGGGTTGTTTGTTTTACTAGCCTCCTTTTATATGTATCTGAAGTGACCTTGGGCAAAGACTAGAGTATGGGGACATTAGCAAAACAGCAAGCATCGTTATAGCAATTACCAGGAAATCACGGGGCCACAGGGAGCAATTATGTGCTTTGTGTCTACAATTGTGCATATAGGAGAGCGATTGGGGAAAAGCTGAAGAAGAGCAGACATGGAAAAAATTGAGCTATAGGCAAGTGGGAGAAAGTGGAGCCAGAGTGCGGGATAAGGAGAAGAGACAAAGAAACAGCAGGGTTGAATATCAGCAGAGGCAGCAGATGAGGGGGTCAGCAGTCAGGTTTGTGAGAGGATAAGAGAAGAGCAGGAAAGAAGAGGAATTTCAGTGGTAGAGAAGTGGACTCTTAAGTGTAATTGAGTGAGCACTAGTGAAGAAAAGTGGAGGAACAAAATAGCCAATAGCTCCTCTCGAATCTCCAGAGCGTGCATTTTCTGCCACGGTGATAACTTGGATTTCTAATACAGCATCCTGGTCCTCTGAGGCATAAATTTCAAATGGCACTGTGTCCCCACTGTAGCTGCCCACACTGCAAGATGCGAGCAGGGACGAGATGGCCTGACGACGAGTCTGGGGCTTGGCTGATAAGAGTGAGGTGGAGGAGGTCACTGAGCTCACTGTATTGAGACATAACCGCCGGTCAATTCAATTTCCTTAAGGACACAGGAGTCCAAACCACAATCAGAACATTTCATATCACAGTCAGGCTCCTCTTGCCCTTTTCCCAATCTCATCAGAGGAGAAAGGGAGAAAGGTAGAGGAATGAGTGAGAGAAAGCATGAAACTAGAGAGAGAGTGTCATGCAATAGATGATAGGAACTTTGGGGGTTACTGCAATGGCCCAGAAAATCTTAATTTCCTGACAGAGTTATTGTAACCAGTGATTATGCTCCAGCTGGTCTCAAGAGGGAACGAGGGGAGGAACATCAGAGAACACATTCACAAACAGATTCAGTAAAGCTTTAGCACTCAGACAAACAGGCTAACACTGCCGGGATGTCGGGTTCTATAAAAGAGAAGAAACAGCCTCTCCCCAGCACTTTAATTATTTACATCAGTGTGTGCTTGACTTTCAGAAGAGAGTTGGAGCAGTACACATACAGGCCACCCAGAGGATCAAACACCATGCCGACTGCGACAGAGGATCCAGCACTGAACCAAACTCTGATGCAGAGGAAGAAAAAATGGAGGGTGACTGAGAAGAGCTGAGAGGAGGAACCAGTATACAAAACAGCAATCTAATACTGGAAACTTTGGGATGCCTGTGGACACCCACGGACCTGGAACAAAATAAAAGATTAGAGCAAACATAGCCAAGATGTGGCCTTGTTTTTTTAACCACAGCAACTTTTCCTACTTTCCTACTAATTTCACTTGGATTCTTAATGCAGGCAAACGGCCAAACAAAGTTCAGATGAAATTACTGTCACTGCTGCCGTTATGACTCAATTAAAGCTGAAGCTTTAGCAGCAGTTGTGCAAAGTGGGAGTAACATGATTCAACTGAAGAAAACCTCAGAATGTTGTTCAGACTGCGGTTTTACACAGGCGCTGACTGAACAAACAATGGCGCCCCAGATCATGTGAAAGGACCTACTGATCCTTGGTGCAAAACAATAATTTAACACATTCAAAGATATAGAATTTCTGTCAACAAAGAGAGTGCCTGGCCATCACATTTCACCCAAGAGGTAAAGGAAGTGCGGCTTCTAAATGCCTCCAGTGGATGACATTAAAATGATGTGACAGAGTTGGTATTTGCCAGACAGGAGCATAGTCATTATTTTGGACAAGGAAGAAAAGTGGGAAAATTTGTTTTCACTGCCTCACTTTTACTCTGTTTGTATAGAATGTGGAGAGGTGTGATTGTTGTGACAGTTACAAACTTATTTCTCACGGCAGAAAATTTTCCCTGGAAATGCAAATGAACTGGGGACCCTGAACAGATGCTCCCCTGGTCATTTGTCATTTCATAAATCATGCAGTTTAGGCTAATTTTGCGGTTGGTAAATCAATACTTTCTGAGACTTCGTTAGTCAGCGCAGACAAGGTGTTCACACGAGTGGGTGGCTGAAATGAAAGTTGCAATAAAGAAACCAGATGCTGAGAGAAGTGTAAATAAGTCCTTTGTTGCAGCAGCAAATTCATCAGCGCTGAAAACGCTGAGCCAGAGATGAGAGGGGATGAAGAGGTTGTGATGAGCAGCTGAGCAAAAGAAGAGCGGCTGATGAAATGATTTGAGTGTTTAGAAGTAGAGAAAGGCAAGATATGGGCTCATAATCAAAGGCCATGGAACCAAATGCAATTATGCAGTCTGTCTGCTCATTTAGATTGATTCAAAAACTCAGCCTCCAGTGGTGGATGTTTGCAAGGACCTAAAAAATGTATCTGAACAATCTCTCTTTCCTTTATCAATAGTTTCACATTCAATGTCCTTCTCTTTATCTCAAACAAGCAAAAACATCTGGTCAGATGTTTCTGAAGCAGCCAACAGCAATGTCAGGGAAAGAGTAGAGGGAAGCTGAAGGCCAGCAGTTACTATACACATACTATATAGATAATGTGACAAAGCTGATAGGTGCAGACACACACGGGTCAAAGTCTGGTGTCTGTTATATTTCCCATTGGCCTACAGTTCCTCCCACACACTAATAACACCACTCTGAAGTATATGGGACACCAAATGATTGTGATTATGCAGCGCAGTGGGTGCCTGTCTGGTTCTTGCTAGAGGAAAAAAAACAGAGAGAGACAGGGAAGACGCGAGAGAGCCAACAAACTATAACAGCATCACCGAGGAGAATCTCTGGAGCTTTATTACCAGACTGCAACAGCAACAACTCAACCGAAAGCAAACACGCTGTACAAGTTTTTGTCATCTGCCACCCTTTCACCCCATCCTCCCTGCTTTCCTTGTCATCCTTTTCTCTCCCATTTATGTGACTCCCAACACCCCAATTCACCTCTGTTTGACTAGCCCTCTGACTGTCTGCTTTATTTGTTCTCTAATATTGTCAGGGAATATACAACCCTTCTGTGGATCACTGCTTTTAGGCTGAATTTGTATCTCACTGCCTGACTGAGGGAGAAAGAGGGCCAAAATGGGAAAATAGGGATCTTTCAGGCCCAACAAGAGAGATGGATAGAGAGCCAGACAGAAGGGGGGGGGGGGGGGGGGGGGGGGCAGAGGAGGGTGGAGAAAAAGTCCTGCCATTCTGAGGTCTTCACAAAGAGAAAAGAGAGACAGCGCCAGGAGAAGAATACTCACACACCACAGCGGGTTCCCCGACTCTTTTACAACCTTCCATCGAACTAAAACGCAATACCTGACAGCCACTGACAGATTCTACAGCAGGAGGCAGCACAGAAGAAGCACACAGCACATGTTTTCCGTTCATATGCCTTGCATGTGTACATCCATGCATGAAATGGGGCTTACAGCTGCTGACAGGACTAAAGCGGTCTGCAAGCGCGATGCATAATTAAAATGTTGCTGTCATTAAGACATAATTTGCATTAAGTTTTGTTTGACATAATTTCAAACTGACATATGCATGCTAGTTCATCTTGTGACTGCTTGTTTGTGTATGTGTGTGTGTGGTTGTGCGTGTGTTAAGAAAATCATAAGAGACGTGAGAACTATCAAACTTTTAAATGTGCCCACTATGTATATAGGGGAATATATCACATCCACATGGGAGAGGAAATACAAGCAGTAACATCTGAGTGATGGGAAAAGTGAAATTTGAATGGTGAGCTCTCATGTTGAGTGAGAGATTGAGGTCATTCTGCATCCTGATCTTTTTTACAAATGGAGGAGGACTTTCCAAAGGCTGCTACTTCATAAAGTGAAGTTAGCTATTAAATCACTACTCGATCTCCCACACATATTGAAAAAGAGGTGACATTATTGGGACAGACATCAGTGAAAACAAAGGCCTTCTTAAATAATCCCATAAAGCACAATGAGGTGAAAAACAATCTTGTTTTTGATCTCTGAATGTCATCATTTATCATTAACGGAAGAGGGTTTGCTAACAGTTTGCGTGCTGTTATAATTTAAATTCTGTTTCCATACTTCAGAAAAGTGGACAGCATAATGGATTTGTCCGGTAATGTGGGTGTGGATGTGAATTACTTCCTCCTAACTTTCAGAGTCACAGCAAAGAAAACATTTTCTGCCAGAAAGACAGCAAAAAAGGTTGAAGCCTTTTTCATTTGATTCTCACAGTAATTTATGTAATTTATGTTTCCTGCACGGTGCTGAAAGCTGCACGCCAGCACTCTCATAACAACAACTCACCACACCATCCAACAGAATCTACCCGACTGTACCACCGCAAACACAGACCTCTAATTATAGACTGTGCTTTTGATTAACATGGCCTCTTTAAATAGGTTTTGTCCCACTTTCTGTACATATAATATAGTGTGTCTTATGCAGGAACACGAACATCCGGATGGAAGTGGTAGCAGTTCAGAGTAACGGAGAAACAGATAGCAGGTGCTACTGTAAATGTGATCCGTGCATATGCCTCACAGGACTCATAGGTTTAATTAAATTCCCAGCTGTCCTGTTTCCTTCATGCACATCAGGTCAGTCGAATCACTACAATAAAAAATCTACATCATTGGCATGCGCTATCACTGGATGTATGCCAATGAAGCACAGAGAACAGAGAGAAAATACATGGCTTTTGTATTATTAACTCTCCTGTAATTTTCAAACAGTGTTTCATGTTTGTTTTTCATTGTCACTAATCTGAAATTATGTCTGATCAAAAAGAAAAAAGAATAGTGTAGCCAATAATTAGAAACAGGTACGAGGTTGTACAATTGTGAAAACACTCACGTGAATTTTAATTAAATAAAGCCATGGATAATAGATGAAACAGAACTTAGCTATTGTGTGTGATACTTGATGCAATTGAAATTAATAGACATAATGGAGAAATGTAAATTAAAGCTCTTCAACACCTGACTATGGAAAACAAGTTATACAACCTCTTACATGATTGTCTCTCATGTGGCCATAAAACCAAGCCATATATTGATAAAACTGAGAGTTCCTGTAAAGAAAAGTAAGAGTTATACACTATATCCTTGGCAATCAAGCAGAGCACTGGAAACCATTTATCCAGTTTCCAGGTATATTGTTAAAAATAAAACCAGACATCTATATCTATAATTGGGCACTGTATCCATTTCTCTCTGGGTTCTAAAGCACTGGACTGCCAGACTCTCAGCAATTTGTGCCAGCATCAGCTGCGACGTCAACAGGGAATAGATAACGAAGCAGATATACACCTGAAAGAACCTCCTGCAACTAATATGGCTATGTAATGTTAAGCTTTCATTTTATCTCATCTTAACTTTTATAATGTTTGTTTCAGAAGTGTCTACAAGATGATTTGGCAGGCAAGTATTGTTTGTTGTCATGCCACTGAGGCTCATTTGAATTTCAATTTGGTGTGGAGGAAGGCAATAAGAAGAAAGGAGAGAAGGAGAAATGTAAGGTAGCGAAGGGCAAGGCGGCAACAAGTCCAATCACTCATATATGGGAGTCATTTGTCTCAGTCTGAGGGGAACTCATTCAATTATTCTTTAACTGTTTGCATTGAAGCAGAGCAAGTATCGATTCATTTTTCTCATAAAGAGAACAAACCAAGACGATGAATAAAATGTTTGCTCAAAAGACTCAGCAAAAAAGACATAAATGTGTATACCATACCAACCCTTTTAATACAAGCCTAAAAAGATTAACATAATATCTAATATGCACTTACAATTTCTAAATTGTAGTGCTGAACGCCAAAACAAATTTACTCCACTCTTTTATGCTGTGTTAAAATCCAACTGGTTTGATACAAAAGTACACAACCAAGAACTCATTTTATAAAACCCCACATACAGTTCAGATTGTGTCAAAAGAGTCAAGATTGCATCACTGACCCTGTAACACACGCGCATGACAAGCAGTCACGACAAAAAGGCGAGATAAGCCGTCAAAGTTATTCAAAGCCTGAAAAATCTGCTTCTGTTCTCTCATTCTGTAGTGAGCATAATGTGAACAAATATCAGGTAAACACTGAAAAAAAAACACAACTAAAAGGATTTGGGCTGAAGCCGGCAAAGCTCTGCTGCTACAAGGTTTGTCCTAGAGGACGAGGAGAGGATGGAGGGTTTATGCATTTCTCTATACAAGTGATTCATGCCATTATGGATTCTAGCAACAGAAAGAACAATGAAAATGTGTTGTTTCTAGAGGGAGAGAGTTTGTTTATGTGTGCATGAATTGTACATGTGGGTGTGATTGAGCTACTGTTTTTAATGTCCTCAATCCTAAGGCAACTGTTGAAGGTATGAGGGAAACAAAAATGTAACCTTGTAATTTTTTTACAATTCCAAACAAGGTAGTTGTTCATCCTGAGCAGTTATGTTTCTCTTGAATGTTATTATTTCCAAAATATTTCCACCAGTTTCCATCAGTAAAAAATGTAGCAAGTCTCACAAAGACCTCCTTGCCTCTAAAAAAAAAGCCACTAATTTAGAGACTGGTGCTGAAATGTGACAGAATTCATTTTTGGGGGGCTGAGATATTCTCTACAGACAAAATTCTATCTGCAGAAGAAATGATTGCTCGGACCTGGAGGGAATGCATGCATTTCAGGTTTCCTTCCTTCCACAGTATTGTAACTGCAGGGAACAAGACTGCGCATTCATGTAAATAAATACACTGCTTCCATGTTTGAAATTGTAAATAGCACTTAAAAAAAACTCAATTAGCAACAGCTCCAAGCAACACATAATTGGAAGAGAACATAAAGTAAAAAATTGTGGGATTAAGTTATCAGAATAATAGATTGTATTGAGGCATAGCCTCAATACAATCTTTATTGCTATTTCAAAGTTGCTATTTCATAGTTTAGGGTTGGCTGGATAAAAAATATGGATATAATATGGAGCCACTTTGGTCCAGGCGATATGAACACAATAACCTCGAGCACAAACTCTGAGTAAGAGTAAATTGCCACTGTAACAACGCTGCATTATAAGTCAGGCTGTAAAATTGGGCGACAGACTCCACATACTGTCAGTGCAGCTAGATAACCAAGCTGTGTGCAGTCACCTAAGATGGAGAGGAATGTAATCTGTTGAATGAGACACAGCTTTAAAATAAAACTCATTTCTTCCCCCTTGGCATTGTGCTTTGTCTGCAAAAATGAGGATTTGCAGTGACTTCTCAGACACTCAGGGACGCTGGTGAATGAGAAGAGTTATTATTCACATCACAGTAGTTCACACACAGACACATGCACACACACTCAAATACACACATGCACAAGCTCAGAGGTCCCTTTGCTGCACTTGCTCATCCATTGCTATTCAGTGTCTCCTCCTGCTTGGTCCTTTATTACTCCCTGAGCAGCTCTTGGGCTATGTGGTTACAAGAGGTACAAGTCTGCTTAACAGCCCCTGCATATTCAGAACACCCATTATAAAAGAGGGGCAAGAGCAGTCAGACAGTGGGTGGGAAAATCTGACATGGACACTTCCATTCGACTCAGTAACTCCTGAACTCCAGACATAGTGAGAGCTCAGGGGAAACCAACACAAAAAGAAAATACAAATGAGGTCTTCTATTAGAAAGCCTGTAACCAGAAGGACACTGGCCAAAACACTCTCTCTATTAAATAGGTGACATCATAAAAAATAATCCAAAGAAACATAGTGTTATTACATGTTTTTGTCCATTTAATACATATTCTGTACATCAATGCTGGCCATTCTCCAAGGCACATCATAGTTTTTTGGATTTTTCTTTATGTTTTATCTCCCTTCCAGACAGCGACCGCTCTCCACTCATTTTACTGTGATATAAAAATTAACTGCAGAGACACGAAACTTGCTTGAGATAAGTAATCAATTTAAATCAGTCTTTCCTTCGTTTTATTTAAGTGAAAATTTCATGTCATGACCATGCATTTTAAGGTGCAGACTTAAAAGACTGTGACATACAGTTCCTGCCTCAGTCCTGTTTGTGTTTCTCTTGCCCTTTCTGGCTCTGTCCCTGCCTTCAGCCCCACACTCTCTTCTCTTGGCTTTGCAATTCTGTCCATCAGATGTCCCTGGACTTTCCTTCCTGGTTCCCACACCCACCTGCTCACCTGTTGCCACTCCCCAATTGGTCCATCAGTCCCAGTACTATATATACTGGTCCTCTGTTATCTATTCCCTGCCAGTTCATCAATGTAACTTTGTTGTACACTTGTGTTGCCTCTTTGTTCCTGTTACCTATGGTTTTGACTTTCTGCCTGTTTGTGACCTGTCTACCTTGGACTTGTTTGCCTATTTTGGACTGTCTTCCCGTTACCGACCTGTAAGCCGTTTTTTTTTCGGATTTTGATTATTAAAGCCCTTTTCCCCAACCTGTCAATTTGTCTTTGGTGTCTGCATTTGGGTCCTCTCCCATTTGCCCCGTATACACACCCGTGACAACATGTTAAACTACAGTATGTAAATTTGACTGAATTAAGACCATAGATTGTAAAAAAAAAAATAATGGATTAACCACCATGACGTCACCCATTGGTTTCTGGACTCCTGTTTTGAAGCCTTGAGTTTGCATTTGACTGCCATCTTGAATTTTTTGAGCCAGAAGTTGGCCAAGAAGGTGGAGCTGACCCTAACGCTAGCTGCTAGCTTGGTTAGCACAGTGCATTTACAGTTTATGGTTAACTGTGATAATGCTAATGCTAATGCTAATTTTGGATAGCGAAAAATGGGATTAAAACCATTAAAACAAAATGTATTTACTGGAAAAACTGAACATCTGACTCCTTAGAGGGTCTTTTGGTACAACCAAACGCTGAACAAGACTTTTTAGGTGACCAAAAATGTTAGAATTAATTTTCATGAACTGAAAACACACTGAAATAGTGACGGCTACGGCTACACTGATACTCTGAATCTGGGGTTACATCATGGTTACGTTACCTAACCAACATTGTGGCCATGGTAGCAACTTCTCAATCACAACGTAGCCATGCCCTAAAGCATACCCTGCTTTATCGTCTATGTTGCTCTATATAGGGCCATAATTTACAAAGTGAATATTGTGCTGTATTGAAGACTTGAAACTAGTGATTGGGACCATAAACTCATTAGGAAACTATTTACTGAGGTGAAAAAGCAAGTGAGAAGTAGAGTCTGCATTGGCTTCACTTTTCAGACTCGGAACTACGGGCTTGGTTACTTTGCAGTCATAGTCCCAGTTGGGTTGGCTTCTCTATTTAAGCAGGTTAAGCAGTGCTTAACCTCTGATAAAAGGGAGAAAAACATCATGAGACTAATTTGTTCCTAGTTATAAGTTAATTTTAATATATTTTGCTCTTTGCTGGTGATTTAATAAGATATTTATTTCATTGGTTTATGCTAAATAATTTATATCAAGGACGCTGTAGTTTCTCCATGCCAGACTACATCTTGCCAGCTTGGTTTTTACTACATTTAAATGTATCCTGTGGATGTTTTTTTAAACCACTAGAGGAATTGAGGAACAATAGTTTGATAAACAGATTCCTGTACTGTTTGTGTTAAACAGACACTCATGCCACAAGCATAAGGGTGTTGTGATTTAATTTTCTTTCATAAGCCTAACCTCCACACCATCATCCACCTGTGGGCTTTGAGTCAGTGTTCCCCATGACAGGATGTTTATTATCGTCACTTTCCAATCTCTGCTGTACTCCGTGTTGTGATTGCCTGCAGGGAGAGACGGGGTCAGAGACCTTCTGTAGATGCCAAATAGCGCCAGGCTTTGAAGCCAATTTGACATAGTAGCCAAACTGTGTAATTACAACATCACATGATGCTACTGGGCCCAAAAAGACTTTTTCCCATAGACTTACATTATGACAAAGATGTCTGTAAATCAGCAGATACATTTTTTGAGTGTCACAACCTCTGCAAAATGATTCGTTTCAATATCAGAATTAGATCCATTCTGTCGGATCACATTTCGAAAGTCTAGAATAGCCACACAATTGAATTGTTTTATCCCCATTCAAGTTAGCCGGAAGGCTAAACCGGAAGTTAGCGGTTTGAGCTGGCGGAAATCTCTAGTGTGCATGCTCCATGGGCGCATTGGGCCCATAGAGCATGCGCGGTAAGTTTTCAGGAAGTGTCTTTTTTGGCTTCATGCGCCACCGAGCAACTTTCATAGGAATGAGATGGGCCCCACCTTGACGCTGTATCCAGTTCTCTTTATGCCCATGGGAGCTACCTGCTTCACTAAGACAAGACTGTGTTCAAAAAATGTGGGCCGGCTTCCAATAAACTTCAGAAACCATCATTTATAACAGAGTCCAGAATCCAGAATCTTTTCAACAATAATTCAAACAAGTTTAATTTCTCCAATACAAAGATAGCAGCACATTTTGACATGTAGGTTACTCAGTAATCACCGGTCATTCTAAATCCATAACTGCCTATTACAACTATTTATCTTGGATATTACTTATTTCTGGATAATTGTACAGAAATTCTGGCTCAGAAAATATTATTATATTCTTGTTATATACTTGTTCATTAATAATCTTACAACCATAAAGAAGAAAAAGGCTTCTGTAGTTTCAATATGAGCTATGAAATTATGTTTTTTACAATCTTTCTTGAATGCATATCCTATCAGTACATGTCATATTTAATAGGAGATTGGCACAATAATACAGTATAAAAAGCACGTTCATAAAATTCCCAATCACTTCCTAAAAGAAAAAAAAGAAAAAACATATAATATATTTAATCTGCTCTGAGGAAATGGTGTGTGTGCGCGCATTTGGAGAATAGATGAGAATAATAGAAGGAATTAAGGAACAGAGCAGCAAAATAGACATTTTGATCACCCACAGATATGCCTCATGCATTATGAATGATGTAGAGAAGGAGCGACTGGCTCTCTAAACCATCACATCTGCAAAAGCAGTAACAGTTAAGAAAATGAAAGCATAAAAAGAAAAGATGTATTTGCATACTGGTTTATGGATTAATTTAAGGGATAATCAGGAGTTACTTTCAGCAGAGGGGTGTTTAATTAATGTCAAGAGGTTTTTCAGATGTGCTACAATAATTCACATCATTTCAGTTGGACCATGTAGACAGCGGTCCCAGCCCCCAGGGCTTCGAGGCCCCCCTTTCATGCTAAACTCAACATTAGCTTGTATATTTCTGCGTGAGCACAGGCAAGAGCTGCATCACCACGGAAACTACAGTCAGCTGGGAGGGAAAAGTATTACCATGGGAGCAAAAAACTAAATAATTATGCAAAACAGCAGCAGACTAAATATATGAGAAATTGCAGAACGTAAAGCTTTGATGAGACCCAAGTTCTAGTTTTTGAGCATTTTAGTCATAGTGGAGATTTTTTTTTCTTTTATTATAACTATTATTATTATTCCTTCTGCGGCATCCATAAGGCACAATAAACCGTCTGAGAAAATATGATGTATGTAGGGAGGAAGACAAATTATAATTGTAGCCGGCCAGAAACTGGAATGCTTGTGCATGTGTGTGAGTGTGTGTAAGACTGTGTGTGTGTGTGTTTGTGTATGTGTGATAAATACAGAACATGGGGGAGAGAAATGTCCCACCCTGTTTATCATAACATGATGGACCTCATTGGAAACACAAACTGACAGGCATATTTAATGTCCTTGCAATAACTGAAAATTGAACATAGTGGATAAACACCGACAAGGCTTTTCATCAGCAGTAAGTGCTTATGATAACCGTCAGATGCAGCAAAAACATTTGCATAATCTATACTGTATTCAGTAGAGAAATATACTATTTACACATTAATTTATAGAATATATTACACCAAATTATTGCAAATATGGATGCGCAAAGCTGACATGACATCAAATTTTTAAATCACATAGAGAGGAAATTGAAATTAACTATTTCAATTTGTATTTCACATGTTTCCAAACATTATATATTATATATATTATATATTATAGTATGATGAATACCAATATTGAAATCCAAACCAAAACTTGAGTTAATATGATTTTGAATGTATTTCAAACTGAATGGCAACATTTCCATATAATCACTAAATATATAAATAGAAAAATAAATGTCTGTTTCCACCCTTTAAATATTTATCTTGATTTATTACTTTTTGGCAATTTGTCGCATAGGCTCCCACTGGACAATATTCTAAGGTGTGTTTACTAACTGGTCGAAAATCCACCCTTGACTCCTGCAGGGAAACTTTAAAGTACTCCTCCACCATCCACACCAAACTCATTATACTAATTTGTCACCTCAAGGCAAACAGGTCCTGTTGCATTAACCTCCAACAGAAACCTTGGCTGCAAAGTAAACAGCTAAAAAAAAAAAGTCAGTTTCATTTTGGCTGTACTGCATTTTTATATGTATATAAATGAATAGTTGAAAATTGGGCCATTAAATTCCAATATGAATGCTGTTTTACATTATGTGCACATACATATATGAGAAATTGAATTGCATTTTCACTTGAGAAATGCCAGCTTTGAACTTCCATAAAGCCTTGCCTGTAGTATTGAAGCATGTGTATAGCTTTTAATATCATAAAACAAAAACATTCCTATATGGTAATAAAAACCACACAAAACTTGTCATCCAGTTTGCATTTCGCCATTTAACTACTCTAGAAATAATCAAATCTTAAGAGTTGATCTTGTTGAAGTTAATTCTTCCGCTAACACTGTTATGCTGTTCACAATCCAGGAGTGACAGATTTTCTGAAACTGCAAATGTAGATCGATGAAAGTGTTTCAGCTGTTGATGCAGAACACTGAGGAAGATGAATATTTATACAGAGGCACACATGGGAGCACTTCACTATGCAGCTGAAAGCCAAAAATGCAACCAACTCATTCTCCTCCCTTCTTCTGTCAGCCCAAACAGCTCCTCAACCGATTCTTCGCTAAAAACCCAAACACGCCCGTCTCTTCCTCCGCTGCGTGTATCTCATGTGTCCTGCTCATGTATTAGGAGCAAGGAATGTGCTTATATCACTCTGCCTTGAAAACATTCTTTTGAAGAGGCCAAAAAGCCCAATCCATCCATGAATTTGTGTGAGTAACAGAAAGCCTGTGTGATCAGTGGAAATTCACAGCTTGCCGTTTATCCGCAGACAAAAGCGCTGGGCAGAATGAAAGGGAAATTGGAGTGCTTACTGAAGCTGCTGAGAGGGCCCCTAGCCGAGCCACAAATTGCTTCCCTCCTCTCCACTACACAGCCCTAACATGGCTGAAGCCATACATCAATTACCAGCCACCTCAGTGGAACATCTCTGCCACTGCAGTACCTTGTCTGGTTTACTGCCAAATGAGTGCTGCACTTACTTCACATCATAGAAATCAATCAGGCAATACTGAAAAGGCAGGTGTATTATAAATCTACTGCCCATTCAAAGGAACTAAGTAGCTGTTGACAGGTGCCGGTGGCATCTCAAGAAGTGAGAGAGAAAGCTCACAAAAGGTCTGTGAACTAGAGAGTGACGCAGCTCACTGATTTCATATTCTGCCTTCTACTATTTAGATTTTGAGGCATTTTAAGCACCCCAAGCAGTATGTGTTTTTATGATTGCTAGCTGTGTTCATTAGAGAGAAAAAAATAGCCCAACCACCCCCCTTGCTTTGAACAAGCGTTGTGCTCTTACTCCAAACCCCCCGTTCCCAGAAACAACTTAGTTCTGGGCATTCGTCCATCAGAAAAAGAGAGAGAGAGAGAGACAAGTATAACCATTTTGTCCAGCTTTTTACATCCTAAGCCCTTATCTCTTGTCTGGTTGCCTGCCAGGCAAACCAGCAATCCCAAGACACACGCTGGTCTGTCCTCTTCAGCTATTTAAAAAGTCTGGTGAGTGCACCTTGTTTACCATTTCATCACAACTGCAAGCTATATCTGCATTAGGAAATTTTGTCACTGCCACAACCTTCGATTGAGTCAAAGCCGGGTTAAAATGAGAGGGTGAAGATATTAAAAATATGTAATGTATGAGGCAGTTGGAGCTGTGTAGGAAGGTAAATGATTGATGGCTCACCGCTCATACATTTATGCTAAGTTAGTTTTAATGTTTTTTTGAACAGAACAGTAATGGTTCTTTGGGCCTCTGGGCAACCACACATCTTGTGCTTTCTGTATGTATCATGCGTCCCTGCATACCGGTGCATTAGCATGATAATGGAATTGCAGCATATCTGGGGGTCTGACTAGAGGTGGGAGAGCAGAGTATATACTAACATAGAAGCCAATTAGCAATTTCAGCAGTTGCTTGTTGAACCGGCATGGTGCAGAGGTCTCTGTTAAATTAAAATACAAATGCAAACTTGCCAAAAGGGGGCCAGAGTGCTTGTAAATCACATCACAGCCACTTTACGCAATCACACAGTAGACAAGGAACAAAGAAACATTTAAAAAGTTTTATAAAGGATTTGGAAGACTGGTTCTTCCTCACGAGACACCTACAGTGCCAGCCTAAGGTTATAAAAATATGGCACGATTTAGGTTCTCACGTTTTGGGATTTGATCTGGCTCCTCCACTAGAGACTTTTGTTTAATTGCCGTTCACATGGGAAATTACTGAACCCTTAGGCAAATGAACAGGAACAGTTCTTTCAAAATTCTGCAGACACATACACACAAGCACACCCTCATGCTCTCATACTGGCAAGCTATCCAGCTCTCACTCAGCTTTCTGATTGGGTTGAAACATAGCCCAAGAAGAAATGAATTCCTGTAATCCAAACAATGTTAGATCTATTTGTCCTTTATTTCTGAAAGCCACTACTGCACTGACTTCCTGCTACTGTGAGGATACTATTGAGATATTGAGAATGGAGAAAGATGGTTTGACAAGATATAAAAAAGACATTTATGAAGTCTAAGAGTAGGTCTAGAGCCTGACAGCGGTGGTCTAAATTGTATTCATCACACTGTCTGCTTGAATGCAGACTGAAATTATACTGTCTGGAACTTCATGTCTCTTTGTGCTGAAAAAGGCAAATTCCCAACTGGGACTGTGTAAGTAAGTGGCATGTTTAGCACAATTTTAAGATAGAGATACATCTATTTTAAGGATTTCATTAGGCAGTCAAATTTTCCCAATACTGTTACACTTGGAACCCACTGCAGTTTCAAAATATCAACATCAGAGCTCCACTCCACAGAATCTCAATTTATAGACCACATGCCTTGAACCAGTGTCCCCTTGTGTCCATCTATGTGGCCTCATTTCTGACTGCTGCCTCTGTCAGTTAAATTGTCTTCCTATACATAAAGATTATGTGCTGAGGATAGAGCCTGCACTAATTTGTCTGACCTGTTCTCATAGGAAGAGATTCACTGTAGCTCCAGTGAGGGTGAATCTGCTCCAGAGTTGACATTTAATCCATGCCAATTTATCACTACTGCAGCCCACCCCAGTGGATACTACTGGGTGGCATATTGCTTCAGTGGACCTCTGGCACAGATGTAGAGTAAAAGACAAGCATTTTTCCTTTTATTTCTTTCTTTTTGTGTGTATAAGGGGGCTACATTGCTGCATCGGGGTGAGAGATGGGCTTGTTCAGATTTGAATTTAAAAAAAAAACAGAGTATGATCATAAAGGAAGCCATTGTTTGTGCCTTTTATGGCTGCATGGAAGCTGGCCAAGTTTGCTGTTGTGCAGAGATATAGTAATGAATCTCTAAAATAGTCTAGGGAGGTGAAGAACATTGCAAAGTTTCTTGAGAGATTCATTACCATATTCGCTGCACTGTGAGAATAGTTGATGATCACTTTTGCTTTAAGTGTGTTTGTTAGTTTGTTAGTCTATTTATTTCGAACGTGTAAAAATAAAAAACAGATAAAAACAAAACAAGAATAACAATAAAATGAAATAAACAATAAACCTATACAACAAACTCAATAAACAAATTCTCATAAACAACACAAATTAAATATTCCCTGTTCAAGAAGGAGTAGGAAGACACTTATTTACCCCTTTCTCAACTACACATCCATATACAATTTGTGTAAGGCCAATGTAGAAGTATTCATTACTTGTTTATGAGAGAAATTCACATTAAGAAGTCAGGCCTAATAGGAGTTGTCTACGTTCACGGGGCTAAACCTGTCAGACGTGATATTTTCCCCAAATCATCTCCAGCCCCCAGGAGCATCTCCTGCATCTCCTGTGATAATAAAAACACAGATTATATTATTTTCTGTCAGTTTCTCCACGCTCCCTGTGCATCATCATGATTGATTTTCAGTTAATTCACTGCAGGAGGATGATCAAATATGTGTCCCAGAAAGGTGGTACACCAACAGATTACAAAAGCGGCAGTTTGTCTCCCGTACAAAACCTTGTTTAGGGTGATGTTGACATTCAAGCTGTCACGCGCTGAAAAAGCACATTGACTTTATTTTCAATGATGTGAGGATACCAGGAGAGAATATAAAATAATGAGGAGGTACGAGAGCGGAATCCAACTGCTAGCATTTCAACATTATTCATCTTCAGTTTGCAACCATCACATACTGACATGTAATTTAACTTTCTTTTATTTCCTAATATCATTAAAGGTTTATTGCAATATTTCTATGTTGAATATTTCAAGTGTTATGTGTGCCCTGGGTCGAGCCTCCCAGGTATCCGTTCCTCCCAATCTGTGTACTGCACCCAACAACTTCCACTGATGAAGGTTATAAATGATTAAAGTTAAAGGACCAATGTGTAGAATTTAGTGGCATCTAGCAGAACAGACTTGGTATCCACACAGGAAACGGGTCACCTTCCACAGAGGCCGCCATGTTGCACCACCATGTTTCTACAGTAGCCCAGAACAGACAAACCAAACACTAACTCTAGAGAGGGCCTTTCGCATATTTCCACAAGTTTAGCCACCATCACAGGTTCTCCTACACGCTTGGAAGTGGAGGGTGAGGGGAGGTGTATTCGTTTGGTTGCAGTCTACGACCTCACAGCCAGATGTGTCTAAATCTTACACATTGGTCCTTTAAGGCATGGTGGGGTTTAGCCAATTATTATGAAGGTACAGGATTTGTATGTAGCTTGAGAGAAAGTTTTGCCTGGAAAAGTAAACTCTGACAAATTCAGTTACCTGAGCATAAGAAACAGCTATTTCTGGCATATGTTACTGTATATGGAGCAAACCATAAACCTCCTAAGTTCACAGTGATTTTCATACAGCTCTTATTGAGAAGAGGAAAACAGGGTTTATTTTTTTGTATTCACAGACAATAATATACAGATTGTGTCATGCATTTTGCCTTTTTCCATACTCCCACCTCTGTCCCTGCGCCTTCATCGTTCTCTCCCTGATTTGTCTTCTTACTCCAAGCTCTGGGGTCTCTGAGGCCCATGACCCATCAGTTCTGCTAAGACCTCTAAGGGGTCATCCATCACCAGGACTGCGCTGTAACCTGGGGATAGATTTCCTCTCCCCTTGCCCACTCATCAATCACCAGGGGCTACTGCGCATACCCAAGCAGGCTGCAGTAGGTGGGAAAAGCCAGTCAATGTCACTCACTTGGCCAAGTACCTGCAGAATAGTAAAAATAAAAACATACCGACTTACTCTGAAATTACAAATTACGTTTTGGATTTGTACTTTATTTGAGAAATAAATCTATGAACCTTGCTAAGAGGAAAAATCTCAAGGTTTTTCCTTGTGAGAATTCCTACAGACAACAGGCTAGAATCTCTATACACATACACACAATAGACAGCAGCCAAAATACTTAAATTAGTAAAAGATTCATTGAGATTTTATATTGTGTGTTTTCAAATTTGTTCAGAAACAAATCATTGTTAATGAAGGAATGTTTATGATTCATCTTGCTCATTTGAGTCAGTAATGAGCAGGAGCAGCAAGACAGCAATCATGACTAACAGACAAGAGGTGGAAAGGTTGCACAGCTGTGCGTTTGCCTGTTAGCCTTGGCTGGAACAACACCAGTGCACACTCAGAGGCAAATCGTCATTGCTTATGGTTCACTATAGGAAGTCATTCAATATAAAAGTAGTTTGTGACTTGCACATCACTAACTTGACAATAACAGTAAGAGTGAAACATAAAATCATTCATAAATTGTGTGAATGGGAGTACTGTAAGCGGGGGCCACAGTGACGCAAAAGAAAGCAAGGAACAATGACAGAGACCAAAGAGAGTTGAGAATATAGGGGAGCGTTAATCACTCACACTACAGAGGAAAAGAGTTCTGATGCAACAGAGCAGAAAGAGCAAAAAAAGGGGAGAAAAGGGAGAAAAAGCAACTCTAGCGTTTGCGTGAATATATACAAAGAGAGACGCGTGCAAGCACCTAAAGCAAACAGTGTTGCAAGTCACTGACACCTATACAAAGAGGATTCAGTGATGGTTAAGGCTTTTGTCACATCGATATAGAGGAGACTGAGCACAGTGGCTGATGGCGTTGAGTCAGCCATTGCCAGGTGTCCTTTTGACATGGGCACCACTCCCCTAAACGTCTGGTTGAGAAGAGAGAGAAAGCTGCTGCCACCAACACCCTTCCAATTAAAACCTCTAATTAATCAGAGCTATTTAAAGAAACCCATTCATCCCCGATGGCGGGAAGCACGCTGACGAGAGAAAAGATAAACTGCACATCTTTGTTCTGATTTACCTTTTCTCTAAGCTGCCCTTTGGCATTGCTGCTTTCACTCCACAACTCAGTATGCAGCTGTCACAGTTATAAAATAAGGAATAACTGCATCAGACTGACAAAGTATATATATTGCCTTTTTCATACATATTTTCTTTTGTTTCGTGACATGAATAAATGTGAAAAAAAACATATTGCACACTCATAGAGTAGACCACCTGCACTTAACATTAAGAGCAATCAATGCAGGCAAATCCAAAAAAAAATATTTACATCCCTGATATATACTGATATACATGGTAAATATACATAGTTTGTGATTAAATGTTAGCAGTTTGGCATTAAATTAGAACCCTGGTCATACAAAATAGAGACAGGTAGAGAAATGTCTTGTTATTATTACTTTTTACTATATATATTAAATATATATTATATATTTAGGGATTATAGGAAAATATTTTGCTGTAACATTTAAGTTCTTGTTTATATTGTTAATTCACTCTCAAAATTCTTATATTTCCATACTGTTCTCACTTTTGACTCATTTTTGGTTTATGCATCATACTGAGCTCACTGTATTAAAGGAGGAAAAGTTAAAGTACCAATGTAATGCAACAAGGGAAAAAAGATGAAATCATAAGATGCGACGAGCGTACTGTATGACCCCACCATGCGTAGACCTGCCTGGTGTCATGCACAATTTTGTTTCTCTGTCAGAATCTGTTTCCCTGAACCTACAAAAGCATTTCATCAGAGTCCAAACTTTCTGGAATATAAAAAGATGAAACATATTTTGGCAGACTGCATTTACTCCCTGTGAAAGGAGCTCATTAGCTTCTCTTGCCCTCAATTGAGCCTCCCAGATAGCACTCCCTTTCATGCTGAATACAAATAATGCCTTTACTAAGATTGTAAGACCCAAACCCAACTATGGCCATAACCCTGACCATCTCAAGCCAAAATCAAATATTTCCACTTAATTAGTTGAACTTGCAGGGTCATTGCAAGTCCTGGAAAGGGGCATGCTACCTGAGGAGCTCAGTTCAAGACAAAAATGTTGTCTCTTTAATGAAAACATGTGTCCCTCCTATATCTCAGGGTATAAAGCTAGTATTACATGTCCCATGTGCCTCACAGATCAGGAATTCCTGCTACTCCAGAGACTTCAGTTATGTCACATTTGACTGTTTTCAACACATGTTGGTTGCGAGTGTTGAAGTTGCATTGGTGTAGTGGGATTTTACAGAACAATACTGAGAGAAAACTGAAGCCAAGATTTTAAACACAAACACAAGCCCTGAGTTGAAAATTACCAAAATCACTCTTTTAAACTTGTCTGTCCAATCTCTACTGTCTCTACTGTTGGTCCACTAAGTTCATAAATAAGTACAGATGTCTAAGTCTTTATTCAAATGTCTTGGCAGACAAATTGCCTCCCTCAGTTAATCACTTGTATTTGCATATAAAGTCTGAACTCTGTACACACTTATCCATTAAGTACCTGGCATTTTGACTGAGGAGCTATTAAACTAAACCATCTCCATCACAGAAATATGAGAAATGGGGTGACCCATTTTGTGTGTCCTGTAACTCAATTAAGAACAACGGTAAATCCTGTGAATTGGTGTTTGCAACTTGATAGCTTCTTGAATCTGGAGAGATACTCAACTCCTTTTTTAAAGAAATGATTAGAGTGATGATTAACAGTCCTTCATTTTCTGAAGAGTACCATAGAAATGAGTACTCAAGGAGTGATTATTGAACTATCAACAAAATGTCTGTTTTGAGTGCTGCCAATTCTCCTGGACTCATTTGGCTACAAAGTGTTTGGACTTTTAAGACAAAAAATGTTATGATCTTAATTGTAATCTGTTGATATCCGTAAAATTGAGTATAGGCTCTTAAGAGTCTACCATCTGTAAAACCTACAAAACATTGTTCTTATAAATTGGGGCACGAGTATGACTTGAGATTTGTTTTCCACCAAATGGCTGAATTAAAATTATGTGATTTGAATTGTAATGTAGTGAGACGTGTAGTATGGTACTCATATTCAAATATAACTTTTATTTATTTGTCTGGAATTTAACTTTTCAGATTTGTCATAAAATTTAGTACATGTGCATAACCTCAACCACTTGTAAAAAGCATTCATATATTAACAGCATTTGTTAATATTTTTTTTATTCAGGAATTCCCACTAAGATAAACATCTTTTTTTCTATTTAACTTGTTATGAGAGATCTGGGAGAAAATGACAAAGCACATTGTTCATTTCAGTTCAGTGTTGGTATAAACAATGATTAATATAATAGGTATGCTGCTGCCGTCTAGAGCATTGTGATGATAATCTGACTCTCTCATGTGACTCATAATGATGACTGTAATAGCTCAGTAATGAATATTAAGGTAAGGTAAGGCAGTAAAATGGCATGAGGTAAAGGATAATGGCAGCAGCTTACAGAACATCACCATGATAATATGCTATATTTCATGATTATTCTTAAATTTCTTCTGTATTCTATGTAATAAAGTGAATCTGAATTATTACTGAATTGACTTTTAGGTCACAAGGTCAACATAAGGACATAAGTGCAACCCAGGGAAACCCTGGTTTGTGGTGAACCTGTGGTCCCATGCCGTTAACAGCAGGGGACCCAGTCATGCTCTGTGTGGTACACCTCTATCAAAATTTAAGGGTATTCATTAAATGTACTATAAAGATATTAAAACAAGAATCATCAAAACAAGCAAACACAAGCCTTAGACCCTCGAAGCAACTTCTCAAACAAAACGCTGTGAATAAAAGATTCAAAAGACAGATCCACAAGGTATAAAGCATAATTTTGCTTTTTATCAAGAGACAACAGCAATTGCAGTGTATGATTTTTTGAATATAATAATTATTTTAAAAATTCAAAAATAAATATTTTTGTGTTTCTTGTAAAAAACAAAAAAGTCTTTGCTCTTATAAACTGAGAAAGTCCCACAGACTCTGGCCCTACCCTTAAATTACTAATCTTACCCTAACTACATGTAACTTTAACCTAAACATAAGCATTTTAACTTGATAAAAAATATATATAATCATGTTAAATGTAACTGAAACAGATTTTTGGCATTTTTACATCCATTTTTCAAAAATATTCTGAAAAGACTGATTTGAAAAAAAAAGTGTTTTTCCATTTGTTCTTTTGAAAATTTCTGTTTCAGGGGAGAAACATGAAATCAAAGCGTCTTTCAGTTCAACGTCTGCTTGCCTGTGATGCCAAACATCAACCAAGAAGGGTAATGTTTCTATAAAGACCTACAGCACACAGTGTAAATTTAATGCTTGAAAAGAGAGCTAATCACCTCTGTTGGGATTTTGCGAATTTCACTATACAAAAATCTGATTTAATTTGAGATTTTCTGTAGTCTCAGTTAGAAAAGGAGATGACTCAATATTAAACTGATCATTATTTACTGGTTATGGGGGATTTACTCTCATTTTAATGCATTACATCTGAGTGATGAAGCTGACTGCTTGGTCTGTGACAGTGTTGCATTACTCCTGGCTCCTGTGGGAGCTGAGTACAAGCTTTTGATGGTAGTATTAAAATACTTTTGATTGGTGGAGCTAATTACAGAGTTTTCGGATTCACATATCCTGAATACCGCTAATGTGTGGGAAACAAGCTTCAGCAGAATGGCTGTGAGAAAACAGGAGTAGTAAACAGACAGAAAATTGGCCTCAAGCTGTGCCGCAGGAATGAACACGAGGCAGTGATTAATCTGAGGGACTTTTATTTATAAATCTACGATAAAGTTACAATAAAAAGACTTTGCAAAGCAGTTGCAAAAGTTAGTTGTTTATTCATGAATTTTATTATCATATCATATGAAAAAGAGTTCAAGTAGGTGCCACACAAACGCTCAACCTGAAATATTAATTTTTCAGTGATTGTTCTACCAGTCTTGTAAATTGTCTTATCTTGTGGTTTAATGGTATAGTGAGATCATGCTATTAGACCACATAGAGCTGCTGAAATGTGTAAAGGTTTCCTTCCATCTCTGTCTTTTTTCCTGCAGCAACTGCTGGAAGTCGAGTTTTTAAATCTTTAATCACCTGTGGTGCAGCAGGCAGAGAAATAATAGCTTGTTTTGTAACAGCACCCACTTTAATGAAAAGGGTATTACATGTCACTTAGACTCTCATGGAGACGGACACAGAGTACAGATACCGAGAATTTACAGTATAGCTTTTATGTCAGTATTATCACAATATTTAACTGACCTAAAAGGATTCATCATCAGGTTGTTGCTCATTAGTAGATTAGCCGTACTGATGACTTGAAGGGCCTTGAAATTAGGTCAGTGAAGTGGAAGGTGAGCACTGAAGTCAAGTCAAGTCAATTCTATTTGTATAGCCCAATATCACAAATCGCCAAATTTGCCTCTGGGGGCTTTACAGTAAGGAAACCTCAGGAAGAGCAACAGAGGAGGGATCTCCCTCCCAAGATGGACACACAATGTTGTGTGTACAGAAGTACAGAATGCAGCATTGAACAGGATAACAAAATCATGATGGATTTATAATATATGTGAAGAAAACACCAGGCAGCTTCCAGGTGCCACCAGAACAGAATAAGACCTGAGCCATGTGACCTTCATCACCATGGAGACCTGGCAGGAGGACAGACTACACATGCACACAGGGGAGACACGAAAAGACATTATTCACACAGGAGAGAGAGGGATAAAGACATCATTCAGAGAGAGAGACGTGAGGTGAGGCTGAACTCCTGCAGGATGGCGAAACCAGATCCAAAACCTCAAGAAACGGCACCGACAGCCAGGGAAGCAGAGCGGTTGCAGGATGGGTGATGGTCCAAGCAAAAGATGCATGAGAGACAAGGAGGAGAAAATAAGGAGAGAGGGAGGGAGAGAAGAGAGAGGAGAACACAGCTTGGACGCTCGTGTGCTTGCGGAACAAACAAACAGAAGGTTAGAGAGATGCAATGGTTATCAGAACAGCTGCGATAATCAATAATCTCGATGGCAGGACAATGAATAGTAAATTCATTGCGACAGAAACCAACCCGCCGTGCAAAGGTCATGAAGTACTCAATTAGAGGCAACTAATTGTAGGTTAAGGTAAAAAAAAATGAGTTTTAGGGTTAGATTTAAAGGGCTCAACAGATTGTCTGACATCATCAGGGAGGTTATTCCATAAGAATCTGATCGTCCATTATTTTTATACGATTTATAAAACAAAATATATCAGCTAGGTCCAGGTCCAATAGCCAGGATCATCTTCCGTGCTGAAGACATGTCAAAGGCACAGTGAGTTATTTCAGTTTCACATTCAGTCTAGTGAAATCATGCTCAAACTCTGACTCTGCAGAGGTATAGTATATTAGTTTTTTTCCCCCATGGATAGAAAACACACCAAGGCACATATCAGTTTCTACATTTTCCCTTTTAGAATTTTTACTTCGTTAAAAAAAAATGCTTTTTTTAATCCCACTGTTCCCATAATGAGTTTTTATGCTTTTGTGTGTGTGTGTATTCATACTAATTAACATAAAGGCACAAGTAAGTGTATATTCTCAATCCTTTTCTTACACTGTTTAAGGAAGTAAATGTCTTTCATTTATTTAGATAGATTAGTCAAACAGGGCTGTGAAACCCACTTTATATTGACTGATACTCTGCCCATTCAATATTTTAATTCTATGTAAGAGGTGGAGAAAATATATGAGATGCAGAAACAGATAGGTTATGTTGAACATGCTTTTTTTGTGCAGCTACAACAACATCTTCTTGCCAAAGAGTCTCCTCGGATCTTTCTGCAGGATATATGTTCCAAACCACTGGAGCAGCCCCGGTCTAATCCCTGTCATTAGGCGAGAGATTATAGATGTTGTGAACAGGTATGGTAAACTGTGTCAGCCAAGGTGAAATGATCTCATTTCTGTTGTCTGTTTTGAAATAATAAATGTTTAATGACTGACTCACAAAAGGAAGAAAGCTGCTGTTGCACCTCTCTGTGAGGGTTCAAATCTCCAAGCTTGTTAGTTTTCTGGCCACACCAGTGAGTGATGTTACAGCAGGTATGGCAGCAGATTAGGGTGTGGCCAGGAGTGCAACTTTCTTAAACACAGCAGTTTTGTATCTCCCTCCTATATGCACTTCAATGTGGATTTAATGTCCCCACCAGGATGAGGTGCCAGGATGCAGTGCTGTCTCCCAGCTGTAGCACAGACTGTTGGCTGGATCCAGTAGCCTTAATGAAAAGCTGACCTTTAACGCATCTTCAGACTAAAGGCTTTGCATACAAATGATGATCCGATTCGTCATGACCAGTCAGTCAATGCCACGGTATGCCACTGCAGGATGCTCCTTTAGCTGAGTAGAGATCTATCATTTCCCCACAATGATTTTGCATTTCTATTAGAAATAATTCAGGTTAAATCTAAGTTTACTTTCATTGTCTTTCTCTTCACTTGTCTGCTGTTGTAAATAAGGTGAATATGAAAGTGGGGCGCATGCCAGTTTGGGGTTATTTAATTAGTCATTATAAACAGTATGGTTTTGAAGCCGGTGCAATTTAATCAGGTATGCAAATGCATGGCCTATATTGAAAACGTAATTATGCAGGGAGGAGAATAGATGGCAAATCTATGCAGCTTTCCTAAGAAATGATGCAACAGTGCCACCTATTGAGCATGAGCTCCATGTACTCTGATCTGAGCCCCTAAAAGAATTGTATTCTTTTCCTCTTTTTATCCAATAAAACTACTGGGATTTTGTAGAACCCTTTCAGCTTATGGATGCAATATCATCATGACTTCTAAAAAAAATCTAAAGTCAGACTTGAAGATAGGAAGGTAAGCACACTTATGACTGCAATGCAATTTAAATCAACCTAATGTCCAAAATATAGATGAATTAAAATGTAATAGTAACTTCCACATGTTTTTGAGAAAACTTTTACAGAATTAAAAAGATACTATGGCTGATTTTGTTGCAGAGCCCACTAACACCCAGCTGATATTTTGATGCATAAATGAAAACTGAGTGGGTGTCGGTGGTTTCTCTTTATATAAGAGATCAGATATTGTGGTTTCCTGGGTGTTTACAACATCTAAAACTGCATTCAAGTTATAGAGGAAAAGCATTTTAGAATAAATGTGTGTTTTTTCTGTGCACACAACATTTCAATCACCTTTATGAAAGTAGAAATAACAAAGGAATCCCACCAATATCTGATGTCATTAAGTTGTAAAATTAAAAGTTGCTCCATGACTGATGTGGATAAAATGGTTTGGAATATATATATTTCAGTTATAAAAGTCATATCTTATCTTATGACAGCAGAATTTACAGTAAACTTTGTTTGACCTGCAAAACCTATGTCAAAGTCTTTCATCCACCCACTGCCTCATCTATTTTATATTATACGGAGCCACATTTTCATCCCTGTGAAGTCAGCATTCAAGTTCTCCAGTTTCTAGCCTCAGTTAAAAGTGATGCATGTTCACAAGTATTGACTTAACTGTCGCAGGGAGCAGAAACATTCGTACAGAAAGTGCTAAAGTGGGTGTCAATCTTTTTTAAATATTAACTGTATTTAATGACTCTATAGACCCGAAATTCACAAAATCAGTCAAGAAATCAGACACATTTTATGGGACTGACAGACACCGGGTTTGCTTCAAATATTTATTTTCCAAGTACAAGAAATGACATAACCACTTCTAACTTTGAAATGTGCTTTACATTTATTAAGTCTTGAAAAAAGAAAATGTCTTGTATGCAAAAATGGTATATACACAATGCTTTTAACCAGAAAGGCACATGAGCAGTTACTTGAAGAGTAATGCTTTCTGCTGGCTCCAAAACCAGATAAAAACAGCTCATGGATCAACTTGAGAATGTGTGAAGTGAAAATCAAAACAAAATATTAACATAATTAGAGTCTTTTAATTTCTTGTCATGATGTAACAATCTTTATTTGAATGGCTAAAAAGCTAATAAGACAATAGTGGTGTTGTGATAGCTAAAACATATATTATTTATACATAAATACAATAGTCTTAATGTAGCACATTTTATGTGTGCATTTATTTACTCCCTTTTGTGGCTACAAATGGTCCACTGTGTGTGCAAGGGTAAAAGAAAAATGTGACAACATCCTTAATACAAAGTACAACTTCTGTCAAACGTTTAACATACACATTTGTAATAAATTATTTTTAGTACATTTTTCAGGTTGTAACTATTGGAAGAGGATAGCTATATCCTTGTTACTGCTATAGGTTGAAATGAACTTAGCGATGATATGGCTGTGATTGTCTGAACATTAAAGTGTTTGTACGGTTGTGTGCATGTGACAGGGTCTCACAAATAGCTGAAAACCAAAAATGAAGCATTCTCCTCCAAACTGCACTAATTCCCTGGAAGCCACTCAAGATCTTCGCTCCAAGCAAAAGCAGAGTGATAGTGCCACACATCTTCGCAGGTGCTATTATAGCTAGAAAGTGGCACGTTTGAGAGAAATAAGAACCGCAACAGATCATATATTTTAGGTTCATCTGTGGAGTTAACTACCGTGGGTCAGAGTAGTCAGTATTTAACTGAAAAAAGTAAACAGGTGAGGTCACTTCCTCCTAAGTATTACTGGTAACTAACACTCAGTGTAAAGATGGCAGCAGCACTCTTCCTCCTCCTCCTTTTCTTCATCTTCCTCTCACATTCAGAAGCTAATGCCTTCTTAGGCTATGGAACGAGGCAAGCACTCGAATCATGATGGTGCCTAAGATCCATGCAACACTTATTAACCACAACCAAAAAATTATTGACATGATATCAAAAAGTGAAATAACCTTGTGGTTCAGGTGGTTTAGGTAATTGGGATTACAATAACTCAGGCTGGAATTGTAAGCCATGAGGAACATCCTGTTAGCATCGTTCCTCTGCCCGTGTGGGGCACCTCTCTTCAGATATTAAAGCACCTCATTTGGACCCCCCTCTGGATACGCCAGCGGTCCCGCCCATAATGCTGTGGCCTCTTTATGACTGGTCCCATGGGAAGAACTGCATACAGTTTTGTGAAGTGATCAATTCTTCTCTTGTTCTTCATGTGTCTGTCATTTGTTTAGGGCGATGGTGACATAAGATGTAGGTATGTAGCCTTCATCCCCATTGTTCCTACGGACACGGGTCCAACCATCCCCTTTGTCTTCCTCTACCACGGCCAGCACCTCCCCCTCCTGCATAGAGATGGTCCCTTCACTGGCACCTGAAAGGAAAGGGACAGGCTAGCAAATACATCTGTGCTAGTTTATGCATACAAGATTATACATACCCAGTTCAGCCAGAGCAAAGGTAGGGCAACTGGGAAAAAAATATTAGTCAGAAAATAAAACCTTTGACTCATGATTTTGTGTCCTCAAATGGTACAGATCCCTCTTCTTGTGTAGGTTCCAGAAATGTTTTCCTTCCTTATTAACAGCTGGATTTTTTTTCTACACAATTATGATATTGTCAGAGACTATGTGTATTATTTGTCTACTCAAAGAGCAAGCTACTAAAATTCTGACAGATATGATCACCCACAAGAGATAAAAAGTGCACTACTGTGCATGCATTTGTTAGTGCCATATCTCCCTAATCATCAAATTTCTTTGTAGCTCATGCTTATTTCCAGAAATGCTCAAAACTTCTCACGCAAAATTCTTTCGACAGTTAGAACCCAAAGATTATTTAGCTAGATAACATCAATCTACAGTGGTTAATAATACTTCACAGGTCACAGGGTTATAGCAAGACAAAAGGCCGCCTACTACATTCCTCATCTTGCATATGTACTCTTTAAGAATGAGAAGTAAGGCAGTCAGCAAAAACAGCCTGTGACGTACCAGGGAAGTTGTACATAGCTGTGCATTTCCCAATAGGAGCAGTTAGTTCCTCATCTTCAAAGTCATCGTCAAATTCGGCGTAGATGGCTTGGGAGGGATCAGGAGTGCTTTCATCAGAGTGAGCTCCATCAGGGCTGTAGAAAAAAACATAGGTTTCCTGTGTTTGGCAGACAACACCTCATTGTGTCAAACACACTGAATGTTAGTAGAATAAAGTGCTACCTGTGTACGTCATGAGCTCCGTTGTTGTTGAATGAATGAGCTTTATAGCGCAAAGTGTCGCCTCGACCTCCTGCTTCAGCCAGCCAAGTCTGCATGAGAGAGGAGAGCCATAGTGAAAAGGTGACAGAAATCTTAAACATTGATTACTGTGAGATGTTGCTTATGTTTTATTGTTTGCTTGTTTTTTTACTACTTTATGGTCTTATTTTTAACTATTTTACTCTTGTGAAGCACTTTGTGACCTTGCTCTGTGAAAGATGCTCTACTAAATAATCTTTATTTACTATAATGTATTTAACGATAGATATATCAAGTCATGTTCATTTGTATAGCCCATTATCACACGCACAGTGCCTCAATGGGCTTTACGGGCAATTGTTCCCAACCCGACACACTTGCTAAAAGGACAAGAAAAAATGTGCAGTTACAAAACAGGATCTAAAAATTTAACATGTACACATGTAATATGTTGGGTCAGTGCCAAAAATTTGCTAAATTTACCTCAGCAGTGTTACCTCATAGTGTTGCCTGACAGAGAAGCCCTGTTGACATATTATGTGACACATACTGTACAAAGTGTCTGCTTACCTCACAATATAATAAATAAACAACTGATGCCTAATTACTCCATAGTAAGTTACAATAAACCTCTGAGAGCTTAATGATCTCATATGAGAATTAACAACTGTAAAAGGAATTAAATAAGAGCTTGGTGACCTCAATATGAATGAACGACAGAGGTCAGGTTTACCTCATACTTGTTGAGCTCTCCCCTGAGCCGTTCTATATTCTGGGATGTCTGGCTGATTTGGGATGCCAAACTAGCAGGGTCTCCCATTTGAGGATTTTTCTCATAAACATCTTTCATCTTCCCCAGGGCCTCACTGAAGAGAGGAGAGAGAGAGAGAGAGAGCAAGTGAGAGAAAGAGAGAAAGGGGGGGGTGACTTTCAGTAAAAATTGGTTCCCTGCAGAGCTCAGGGCTGGGTAAACAATTCGAGCACTCACACAGACACCACAGGGTTACACACACTGATGTGCACAGCATGAATATTATATCCACATTTCCACCAGAGAGGTTCTGACAGAGACGGTTATTAATACGCAGAAGGATACCCATATATCCCACACAATCCACAGAAAAACACACACACACACACACACACACACACACACACACACACACCTCTGATCGACTTCCTTTTGCAACTCTTTGCAAATTTCCTCTAGCTTCTGTTGTAACCTCTTCCTGCGCTGCTCTGGAGGGAGATGAGCGAAGTCTTCTGTCACTGTAGGCTGCAGAGGTTCACAGGAAGGGAGTTTCAACACTGTACTTATTTCTCATACTTAAAAGTGTGATAGCAACCATGGTGAGAACAACACCACACCTGCGGTTTGAGGTCAGCTCATTGGCCAATGTTTGTTTGACTGACAAAATATTATTTTCAGATCTCCCAGTAACAGTTGTTACCCCTAACAACATACTCTTGTTACTAAGATATATGAAAATATTAGCAGGTTTCCAATTGATGTGAAACCAGTGACGTACAACAATGAGCTGAACCCAAAATTACCACCCATGGAACAAACAAATACAATTTAGCACTCTTTTTTTTTTTTTAAATACAAGTTCAATAAATAAAACCATGGATGGAAAAGATGATCCAAGCAAGTGCACAACACAATTATGAATGTTTCAAAATTTAGGTTATGAATTTCTCAAAATCCCCTTTGTGCTACCAAGCATTTGTCCCTTTCTCCACCACCAGGTGGCCACCTCTTCAATACAAGCTCAAGGACAAGGCTTTGCTGCATGATCAGTTCAAAGGTTTGTTAAAGGAATACTGATAATAATGAGATGAGCAGTTGTAATGGAAAGGTGGCCATTTATGCGTCACCCAATTCAGACCCCCACACCAACTTTGTTGTCCATATTACCGTGATCCTCTCTGGTGTAAACTTCTAAGGGAGAAAGAAACGGTATGTGTATAGAAATAAACTTATAATATCTTTAAAAGTGGTTCTAGTGTTTCACCCTAAAAACATGTTTTTAACACATATAAATATTAAAAATAGTGGAGTAGCTATTGTGAGCAGTATAATATATGCTGGTCCTAGTCCTGTGATCAGGGTTTGCAGAGGAAGGAACACAGGATGATGTGCAAGCCCCGATGGGTGAAGGTCTCCAAGCACCCGAACCATCTCTCCTGGTGACTCACCGATCTCCTGAGCGTCCGGAAGGAAGAGATTCTGGGTTTGACTGTCTTATTGATCTCCTTCAAACAGTACGACAGGGGGTCCCGGCCAAACTTGGGGGAAGGGGGTCCGTTAGCGGGCGAGGGGGCGGGGGGTGTGGAGAAAGGTGGAAGCGTGGAGGGAGAGAGCTGGGGTAGGGCGAGACCAAAGTACCAGCACCCGAGCATGAGGTATGCAGATAACGGGTGGTGTACGGGATCAGGGAGAGGGGGATTGAAGGATAAAAAGAAGAGAGAAGACAGGGAAGACAAAAACAAAACAAAGTGACAAGGGAAAGAAAAAGACACCGTCAACACCTTAAAGCACACCACAAAGCCAGGAAGACAACACTGGAGCAAACCCAGCACAAGATCCCAGACAGCATGAAAGCATACACACACATCTGTCTCTTTGGCTCTAACAAACACACACACACACACACACACACACACACATATAAAAAAAACAACGCCCAAAATAACACAGCAAGCAACCACCCACAGCTTCTCCACCAGTGCCACAGCAGCCCAACACCTGCAGTCAAACTCAAGCCAGGTTCAAGGGTAGAGTGAGCCTCTGTGAGAAACTGGGGCAGGCAAAACTAGACTAAACTAAATTTGTATTGTTTTATAGGTTAAAAGGAAAATTCTTACTTTTACAACATGACTCTTATTTTCACAGTTTTACCCATTATAATACATTACTCCCCAGCCTCAATACACAGATGAGGGGACACAGCAAAGACACAGCTTTACAACTAATCTATTAAGGCATCACTTCAATAATAATAATCTTGCTGTATAAATATGTGTAGTGGGGTCATAGCAATCCTGTGTCTCTACAGTGAAATGGCCAGTAAAATATTTTTATACCTGAGAGGTAAAATGCCCCAAACAATGAAAATAAGACTGATGTTACATAGAAAACAAAAATTTTCCTTAAGCCAAATCAGCCAACTGAATCACCAGGATTCTGAGTGAAAAGTCATGTTCACAGTTCATGAACCTGCACCATTCTCCCAGTCTGGCCTTTATAGATAAAATATAAATTTGTTCATCATGGGAGTTAGTAGTTATAAATAGCTTGCTTAATTACCACAGTGGAATTGAGTGTATCGATTTTTTGAGGCTTGATGAATGTCCTGTATGACCTCTTAGAAAGACGTTAAATTAGAAACATGCTTGGAGTGAACTACTGTGTTCTGATTGTTAAATCTCTTGTTTCAGCTGCATGTCTATGTGGAAAGGTGGGAGTGGGATCGATCAGCTAAATTACACAGGAGGAGGCTGATATCCTCTACTTTTTAAAACTGAACGTCTAAGGCAGCCCTACAACAAGGCCTCTTGTGTAAATACTGAGAGCTGGAAGTACAGCACTGTTATTATGTGAACATCTACTGGGAAGGTGCTACTTTACTTGAGAGTTATGGGGATCTAAGTACAGGAGAGCAGTTAAGAGTGGGAATGTTTAGGGGCCAGACATAAACCAAAAGTTCACTGCAGCCAATATAGTAAGCCTCCTATTCATACTGCTACAGGCCTAATTGGGAGAGCATGACTGATGACACAGAGCAGTGCGCCACACACATACACGGAACAGGAAGAGTCAGTGCACAGCAGAGCACAGCCAGTAAGACATGCAGAGAGAAGAGAGGCGCTGAACAAGCAAACACTGCAGGGAAGAAAGAAGGGATCATTTATTGCTGCGAAAGGAGGGGGGGGGGCATTGGCTGGTTAGTGGTCAGCCACTCATATCACCAGTTTAATTTTGGACCAACTTCGACACCTCAGCAAGAATGCTCCTTTGAAATAAGATAAATGATTTCCAATGTGGTAGAGCTCTCTTGACCCAAATAGATATTTGAGAGCATGAATGTGTGGTTGGACCTGATCCAGATTTTCTGACATGGCAAACCTGGTGTCATCCCAACTGTTGGCACAAAGATTTTATTGTGATGCGAGACATAATGCTAGGTTCTGAGCAGTATAATGGGAGCAGTGTGTTTGTGGATGCCTGTAGAGGAAAATTCAATGTTGTTTGGGCCCCGTGCTGATGAAAGCACAAGCACAGCAGAATGTTGACTGCCAGTTGACCTATTGGAAACCATACTGCAGAGAAAGAGGGTGGTGGTTGGGGGGGGGGGGGGGGTTGTGTTGGGTGGGGCAAGGTTTATTTTACTCACAGTCAGGGACAGAGTCATGCAAAGTACCTGTTCTAGAAGTGTCAGGGTGTGTGTGTGAAAGTTCATGTATAATATAATGAGAGAGGTACATGCATTATTATACTGAGCTTTAGAGACGAGAAGGGTGTGTGTATAAGTGTGTGTTGCATGATGTGTGTGAAGCCACAACCACAAGTCCATCATGAGTGCTCTCAGTAGAGGGGATTTCCTGGCTCTAACTGCTGTCTCAAACACTAACATGGCCGTGCAAGGCGTCACACACTAATCTGACTGACTGCTCATCAGCAGATTTTCAAATGTTCCGCGGTTGATCATTGACAGTGCGAGTTGCTAACGCATTCATTGCACAATTTCCACAATGCAAAAAAAACCACCTTCGTTAGTTATTAGGCTAAATTACTCCACGGTGCTCTGTTAAGCATGCTGTGTCCTACCTTACTCCTTTTGCTGAAAAGCCAAAAGTTTTTGCTCCTGTTCTTTCCCAGAAGTTCCATGGGGCCTTTAGGTGTTCCCAGGCTACTGTCAGAGGAGGCTCTGTTGATGCCCTGACTGTAGTCCTCAAACTCCACATCTCCAGGACGCTCAAAGCCTGACTTGTTCTGCTCTATTACAACCATGGAGTCCTGTATAAGAGCAATCAGAAGTTATTTTTAAAAACATGTACAGTTAAAACAACTGGGCAGCATTAAGCCATACTTAATATTAAAATCAATATATAGTATTTTGGTGACCAACTCACATTTCTCTCATTAACATTAGTGCCGGCTTTAGTAATGCCTTCAAGGCACTTGCCAATGATAGGCATCACATGCTTCTCTGTGTCTGAGAACAAAATGTAGCCCTGCGCCAACTTCCGAACTCGCTTCTCATCCAAGTCCTGCAATTTCTAGTGAACACAAAGCAACAGTTGACAGACACTGCCATTATTAGGGTTGAGACAATACATAATACAATGTGTGTCTTAAGATCACAATATAATATTTATATGGCAAAGGAAAAAAGTATTACTTTTTCTTCTTATTAAGTATTTTTATTAATGATTATTAAAATATTTGTTAATGCTCTATTGTAACCCTCAAAGCCAAAACTTTAGCATGTGAAGAGGTAAAACAAAAATGAATAAATGAAACTGAAGAATTCATCTCTGGCTTTAGATCTATGAGAGTTCAGCTTACAGTTAGTTATCACTGTGCCAGATGTTAAAACCTAAATAAATTCTGAGGGTAGGAGTGATGTCATATTGCTGTATGTAATTCACTTACATTGAAGATGAGTGGCATATCATTAAAATAGAACTGGTTCTGCTCCTTGTTGTATTTCTGGAGCTGAGCCGCGTAGTCATTCTTACACTCCTCTGCTACGTGTGCTCTCATATGAGCCTGCTGTTTGGCCTAGAACCACACATACAGCAAACAGGTTAACCAGCTGCATCTGATTCTACTTTTGTAGATTGTGTATTGTGAAATTGTGTCCTAAAATGTAGATTATTCCCCCCTCCTTGTTACTTTTTCAACGTCCGCCTTTGTGGCATTGATGTCTTGATCAGTCTTCTCGGCGTACTGTGCTGCACGCTCTGCTTCTCGCCATTCCCTCTCAAAACGTTTTTTACTCTGGTGAACAGAAAGAAAAAGAAAGATAGAAAGAAAGAAAAAGAAAAAAGACCATGTTCAGTTCATTCAGCTAAGCGAGGCCATTACCTGAATGAAATATGAAGAGGTTCTGCTATTTAGAGCAAAGCATTTTTCACTGTCTGTCTAAAAAGACAGATAGGGGAGGTTTCAGGCTATAGGACAGTATAATCTCCAATCATCACTGAACAGGTCTTAGATTGATGACACAAGTCTAAAACGGGGGACTGCTTTCCACTCGGCCCATCTGTTTTTACTATAGACAAATATAGCCACACTGAATGTGTAGCCGTTCACTGACAGAGAACTTTTCCTATGTTTTCCTATTCATAATGAACCCAACAGGAAATATATCCAACAGCTTTGCTTATCACAGTAGAAAATATAGTCATGGTACATCAAGCATGTTGGATGCTTCTTCAGAACAAAAAAAAAAAAATGTGATCAAACTTTTAAAATTCTAAGACAACACTTACACTGTCGAGCTGCTTGTAGGTGCTCTCCAAACTCTGCTGGGCCTTCTTGGCCTCCATCAGATACTGCAAACATTCATAAAAATAGACAGAGTGAGAAGAGGGGAGGAGGGTCAGATGACATAGTGAGAGAGACAGCCATGTGCACAGGCAGACACAGAATAAACAATGACCTCCAAAAGCCACACAACATAACAGACAAGAAAACAAATACCAGTGTGTCTGGTTGAGACATCACGTCTGCAGCCTGAGCCTGAACATGGCTGCAGTGTTTTGCAGTCCAACAGGACAGAGCCAAAGCATTCCTCATAGAGAAATGGCACACCACCGCTCAGACCATGCCTCCCCGAGGAGACTCTAAGTAAGCCTTCCTTCCTGCCATAACACTGAGATCTCCACATCTCCACTCCTCCTTTTAAATCTCCTTCTATTCTCTTCTCACCCTTTACACTCCTCCTCAGCTGTGTGTGCTGCATACTCCAAATATCCCACATGGCGTGTTCTCAGGGTGCTCTTGAATACAGCACATACCAGTATATTAGTACAGTGTATACACATATACCATCTCAATATAGTAGTTAACAAGCTCCAGGTGAAATTGTAAAAAGTTCCTCTGACAAGCTTGCACACAGTGTGTTTGAAGCAACATTTTTAGTCTCAAACACATCATTTTATCTGTGCCAAAATTTCATTTAATCTAATATGCTGATGGCTGACACAGTGCACTTCTGGTCCTCTCCATATCAAGCTCACCGTCTTTCGTTCCTGCTTGAGCTCTTGCAGGTACTTGGTGAGATCGATGCAAATGCTCATCATCATGTTCTCAGCAATTAGCTCTCTCTGCCCCGCGTAGTCGTTCATCTCATTCAGGATGTCCAAAAATGACTGGTAGCTGGATAACCTATCATTTAAGAGGAGGAGAAAGGAAAGGGTGGAGAAATAAGGACAAAGTGATGGGGCCCACTGATAAGATGATGATTCTTCAAAGAGAAGCCAGCAACGGGCCAAGTCATGATAAGAAGCTCATGACTTCCTTATTCCTGCTTCCTTCTAGGGTCATTTAAATGGCTCCAACAGCATCCCCACAATACAGCATGGATGACACTAATGAAAAAAATGATTCTTAACAGTGAAATGTGGTATTAATTGCAGCACAGTTCTGTTTTCATTTGTTAGATCCCTGAGCGAGTATTAGGGCCGGGCTGTAAATCCAAATTGACCTAGTTAAGCACAATTTCAGCTGACATTGCTACGCATCTAAAGGTATTTCCTTAAAGAAAAAGAAAAATACTATACCTCAGAATAATTCTATACTTTTTGATTATGCATTCTTTTAAGTTTCTTGGAAAAAAAAAACCCAACAACTTTGCAACAAAACCTACATCTCACCTGCACTCTGGTTCATCTTTGCCACTCCGTTTTAGACTATATTTCTTTGAAAGGTTCCTGTGGACAGCGAAAGTGCATTAAATTAATTGGTGGTCAGATACTTCACATATTCTCAAAGGGAAATGGGTCAAAAAAGATGGATGATAGTTGAAGGGAGCTCACAAAATTAAACTGTTCTCGTGCAACTACTTGTTGGTTTAAACAATGAGATTAAAAACAGTCCACTATAAATATATTGAAACAGCTCCTCTTTTCCTGTTCTTCCTTCTTTCACTCTCCCTCTGACCACATCCTGTCTATCATGTGCCAGTCTGCTCCCACTTCCTCTCCTCTCCAGCAAAGCTCAGCACTACAACAGATGTGGGCCTGCAGACTGGGAGACAACTGGGAGAGGGAGCAACATGCATAGAGAGAGCATGAGGGAGAGAACGAGCACACTGCTGCCGGAGAATGAGGCCAGTGTTTCAGACACAAGTTAGATTCTGTCCCAAAGTAGTCATAAGACCACACAAACATTTCATAAACATCCTTTTAACGTGCACCCATACAAACACAGCACACACACACACACACAAGCATTTGAGGCAGTTCGTATAGGAGAAAGACACAACCGAGGCCTACCTCAATTGTTTGGCATAGTTTTGCTCAATCTCTGTCCTCTCCTTCACAAATTTCACATACTTCTCTACCAGCTCCAGGCCAGACTGTGTGTGCTTCTCAATGATGTCATATTGGTCCTGGGGAAAGGAGCATGAGAGACAAATAAGGAAAAGATATTAAGCCAACACACTGCAGGATATGAAACATGTGTTAACGTCTAGGTAAGAACTGGGATGTTCCTCTGGTTCACTTTGAGGCCATGTAAAGGAATCTTGAATGGAGGGCAGTAAACTAAACACATCAAGGTTTGTTCCTGCATGTTGGATTCCACAAATGCTCTCCACATGTGCACAAAATCTTGGATATGGTCTGTAAACTTCCGGACAGTCAAAGGACACAGGGTCACAACAGTGGACACAACTCTCAGGCTGGAAAAAGGAGGTGCTCTTTTTGATACATATCCTGCTGTACTGTGTGGAGTGAAATGTTTAGAAAAGCAGTCTTGAATGAATTATATCAAATGAGCTTTACAGTCTTTATTATAGCAGATGTTTGATCTAGTGCATGTCTAGTGTAAAAATCATAGATCTCTTGCACAGTACGACTGAATTTGCTGACTTTTCCTTTAATGAAGGATTGTGTTTCTCTTCCTCTTGTTCCTTTTTCACGTAGAGCAATTTATGACACCTTCAAGTTCAGACAAGTCTGTTAAGAGTGATATCTAAGCCAATCTTCTCTCACTCTGCACTCTGTACTCCAAGCTTTCTTTGCTGCTGCCTTTTGTATTGAGGAGGGGGCAATTCGAAAGGGGATTCCTGACAAGTTGGGCCAAGTTCTTCTGTACCTTTTTCTCCCCTTCAGGTAAAACAAAAGAGACAAAACCCAAATGAATGAGACAATGTTTAGCCTAATTATAGAACACAGTTAAAGGTTAAGACAGAGGCCTGCAATCCCTCACCAAAATAACAGCTAACCTATAGGCTTTAATTTAGTGTCATTAATTGCGGAACAGAAGTAATTATATTCAACACAGCCAACCTACAACTACATATTGTTCAATTTCAGTTCACAGATTTTTTTTCTTGGATGTGTAAAGCTTATTGTCCTGTATTTGACCTGCAAATACAAATGGTAGAGAAGAATAGTGCTGAAATAAGCTTGTAGCAGGATTTCAGTGTTTCATTTGTTCATATGTGGCTCACTTAAAACTAGAAAGTGACTCATTTATTTATGAAAGACTTAAACGTGAGCAGTAGTTGCCTGCATCCAGCACACTCAGAGTACCCTCACAACCTCACCACATAAAAGACTGTGGCTGCAATTATGAATATGCTGATCATGAACCACATTGAATGTTGGATAAGATTCATAATTGGAGAAAAGTTGATGCGCTGCCATTAACCCAAAAAACAACTTTGTTGTACCCAGTAACATAACCTCAAACACATAAATTAACCAAGTGTTGAAGACTGCAGGAATCAAAATGCAATTTAAATACAACTGAACTGGTAAGGAGCAAATAAGAATAACTGTAAGCATAAAGCACAACTGGCAACATACAGCGCCTGTTAGTCGAGGCCTGACCTAGTGTTGTGGTCAAATTCTGAGAAGCTTTTATACAAGCCACTGTAACATGGAAAACTGTGATAGATGAGGAATGTGGAGAGGGGGAAACTCAGATGCATTCACACAGTGGCCAATGCAGAGATAGGGATTGGTAGTCAGACCTTGCACCAGGTTACAACTGGGAAGGCTGAAAAGATTTTCAATATATAAGTTTTAGATTGCCAATTGCATTACTAAGAGGAGTTTATGTATCAAATTATGGAATGGCTATGATAGTAGAAATAGGAAGTTATACTGCCTGCAGGTGTTTTGCATAGATAGGTCTATTATTTGCATATTCAGTTTCTGGACTGCTGATCAGTCTGTGGAAGTCTAGTCAACTACTGTGGAGATTGATGTGGAGGTCAGAAATTGTTAGGTAAGATGTTGTGGGTGTAGCTTCTATGTAGTTTGGACAGTAGGGATTTCCCCAAACCAGTATTTTGCCCCTAATCCCACTCCAAGTGACATCAATACTGAGTCCCAATACAATATTTACAATTCCATATACAATACAGATGCATGGTGCACACCTGTATATCAATGTTGGTAAAACTTCAGATTCAGGTAAGATAGCTTGACAGTTGAAAAGCTATGCATTAAGATCAAGTGTGTATCACAAATGTCCTTTAAAGAGTTGCTTCCTTTAATGGTCAGGTAAACCTGGCATACATGATTAAACCAGGTATACCTGAATAAACTAATCTTTTTGGGAGACTCAGTCAGTGTCCTGGCACCTTTCTTTAGAATTTTATTATTTATATCTATCACAGCATGACGTAACTCTAAAGTGATTGAAACGATACCCTGTCCAAGTGTTTATGCTGTCAGGAATATTTTGGGAAAGTTGTGTCCCATTATGGCGTTAAAACACTGTGTTTCATCCATAGTTGGGTCTATAATTTTCACACCGGGGAAGAAAATAACATTTTTATTGGATTGTTTTCCCACTGCTAGTTGTTCCAATACTAAAACAGCATCTTTAAAAATATTTCACAGAATCACGAATGATGGAAGTAGCTGACTTAGAGAGCTGGCCCATTTGCTCCTTCTAAAATATGTTTGTGATCTTATCTAAAACTCCTGGAGTACCTACTGGAGGTTTTATAAGACGTTGTCAGATTACAAATAAGTGCAACAAATGTCACTTATCACACACACACCTACAATAATTAATTAAGGGACACAAATTTTACCAAAAGAAGCAGCATCAGTTTAACATAAATTGAGAAACTGACATCAGCTGACTCTAAAAAATGCGTATGTATGTCATATGTTTCTTAAGTTGAATGCAGCATTGTTGAAAAAGAATGAGCCTCGGATGAACTCTATGTGCTCTTTTATAAATGGCAAAAAGTAGCATCTGTTGATCTCTATAAATCAATGGTAACTGCTGGATTCAAAATAAGAATGCCCCAATTAGAAAAAAAAAACAGCCTCATTAAAACTGTCTTAAAATACATCAATAGCTTGATAAGACATTAATTAGTGTCTCGTCAAACACCAATGGCTGTCATATCACTACAGTTAATAATACCCACCATCATTAAATTATATTTATAGATCCACATTGACTGTATTTGTACTAAAGTGATTTTCATAGAGCATAAATGTATTGTATATAAACTGTGCTCCTAACAACTGTCAAATGTTGATTGAGCAAAAAAGGTCAAGTTTCTGGTAAAACTAACATTCTGGCTGTTTTCATTATTACCTCAGCCCTTTTCACACCTTTATATTTAGTTAGACATTCTGAGTCACATTCAAGTATTGTAACCCATTCCTCGGAGAGATTTGGTATCATCTTTTTCTCCTCCACTCATGCCACCATTGTTGATTTGTAGTTCAGCCCTGAGAATTGAAGACATGCTTCAAGACAGCACACGTATCTAAATCTAGCAAGCATCCATAAACAATTAATCTTCCAATACTTCCAGTAACACCACAGAGAAAACTGGCATGAAGCGAATGCCACATAACTTATAAAGGAGTCACCCTAAGAGTCACCGACCTACAAGGCTTGGTTGGATGTTTCAGCCCTGAGTCACCCTGTCTTCTAGAAAATTAGGGGCCTGGCCCGACCAGACCTGCCACACTGAAGTTCTCAGGTTCAGCATCGTAGCACTCACCGCGATAGCTAATGCCTAGACACTGATCTTACACGCTGCAAACTTGTGGCTTAAAATAGCCACAGGATTAACAACAATCAGGGGACAGATGCCATAGAGCTGACATGGCCCAAGGGATGACTCTCCAGCCAAACATTACCAGAACCAATTATGCCTGCAGGGCTTTGTCTAACCTGACAGGAGAGGCTAGTCGCCAAAGAAATCAACTGCACAGAAACTTCAAAGAATAAAATAATAATTCAGCTCTGAAAGAAACCATTTTTATTTCACATTGACTGAAACAGAATAGTGGCTTTGTGTGGACAATTTCCTGTACAATCAGTAAAGCACTGTACAGAAAACAATCCCATATAGAGATAGGGCCTCTGATTAATACTGTGGTACGGATGTTTCTCTGACTCAATCAAAGTAGGGCAAAACTAATTAGGCTGTTGCACCAGCACGTAGGATAGAAAAAAGGGACAGGGAACGAGGCCTAGGGGGAGACTCTGTAATGAGGTCACAACCTCCCTATCCTCATCTTTGCAATGCTCCATTTTACATATTCTGGTGCTCTGAGAATGTGCATGGGTGAGTGTTTTGCAAATGTGTGTGATTATCGCCATGGTGCAGTGGCTGGCACGTAAACTGTAGCAGTTGTCAAGGTAATATCATGCATGGTGGGATTATTCAGCACAGTTTGTTTAGATTCTGGACAGCGTCACTAAGTGTCTGCTCCCCACATACATTTCACTTGGTCCTACTGTTGCATCCAGGAAGTGGCTTTTAGCCTCAATGTAACACCTTGACTTGTTAGGAAATGAGATAATCATGAGCTTTATTGTGGCCAAGTAAAAAGCAGTCATTTTTTTAAAATCACCAGCAGAAGCAGGAAATTTGAATCACTGTATTAGTCTACTGAGCCTAATAAAAATGTCCTAACAAATCTACTTTTATAATCACTCAATCCAACGAATAAAACCATCACATGTAATTGGAAAATGAAGATTTCTTGAAGTATGTGCACTGCTTGTTGAATATTTAGTCATGCCAGTCAGGTGAACCCATTAAGGCATTTCACCAGTGATGAAGCTTGTTTTCAAGACAAATGACAGCATCTGATTTCATCTCTATGGAAGCAAGGTGTGTCAGATTGTAAACATTGTAACATCCCACTTGAAACAATCCTCCTTTAAACACCTGTGTATATGGAGAATAAAAAGTATTTTGACCCGTTTTTCTAACTTGACATCAGCCTTCACTGTAGAATCATAATTTACATGGTTAGGGTTATGTCTTTGATTATTCTCACTCATCCAGATGTTTTAATGTCTAGAAATACTTAACAAATTGGACTTGTTGTCCAGGTTGCTTTTGATTCAGTACTTCGAAATATGATTAATTAGTAGATGGTTAAACGCCAGAAATTAGGGAAACAAGGGGAAGGACTCTTTTCACAATGCAATTATGGATTTTAAATATAAGTAACAGTACAGCTGTTTGCCTCGTGCACTGTAGATATCCAAATGGCTGACGTTACATCTCTTCTGTTCAAAGCCTGTGGAGTAACTGGGTGAATTTCAAAACCCAAAGATCCCAACAAAAGCCATATCGGTGTGCAAACGTGGATTCAAAATAAGCTGGAACCGCGCTTCACTTTGCGAAAGAGCAACATGTTGTTAAATGGGCTTCTGCCACTTGATGCTCTTTGTTTTACCGATTAACACTAAAGAACGCTGTCCGATAATAGAATCACGATCCTGAATGCACCGTCTTGCAATCAGAACCACCGAGCCAGCGTTTCCCCTGCTTCTTCAGACATTAAGCGACTTTCTCAAAAAACATTGGCTAAAAAAAAAAAACTACATGATTGCCATCCTGATACTGTTATTATCTCAGCGAGCCAGATGATGGACTCACCCAAAGCTCTGTGCCCCAGTCCATGTTCAGCTTGTTGGCCAAGCTGTGTGACTATCCCGAATACAAAGAACTTCTCCAAAGTTATCCCAACAGCTCGGGAGGACGGCCCTGGCGAGAATAATCCCGAGGTGATAAATCAGTCGTAAACACTGCGCACTCGGGTTTTGGTTCCTTTAACAAATAATGTAAAGCTGCATCATAATTGGCTAATTAACTTGGCCTACTAGTCGTCAGTCTGTTTGTCCAAATATTTTTCATAGCGAAGCAAAGAGGGATAAACTAGCTTTCATATCCGCGTCACTCCCAAATCCTAAATCTTAAAGGGGCAGTGTACTGAGCCACACACGACACATGGCTACAGGACTGTGCTATCCTGGCAGTTTGTGTTGCTTCAAATCATATATTTCGTTTAAACTCTCTCAGGCCATGTGTGGTTTATAATATTACTCGGCTGAAGTGTCCTTGTGCAAGGCATTGAGCTGCATGATCTTTGTATTGCCCTTGGCAGAGCATCACCATCACCACCCCCCCACCCCAACCCACTAAGGTTTACCAGTGCTCATGGCATTATTAAGGTTATGAATGACTCAATTTATAGCTAGAGACTTTACTGATTTTACTTTTTTTTTTTACTGATAATCTGAAATTAGGATTATTTATGTACAATACTAATTTCCGATCAAAATTAGTCATGGCAGTATATACAGTAAGCAGTTCCAAATAAAAACACAACACATTAACACTGAAGCACTATTGTGTAACTTTATTAAGAATAAAAAAAGATAGATTATACAAGTTATTTAAAAAAAAAAAAAAAACAATCTGCATTAAAATGTTCAGTTTCATTGGTTACACTGTTTGGAAAACAAATACAAAAAAGCTTTTTTTTTTTTTTTCTTTTTTTTTTTTTTTTTTTACATTTTTTTCATACACATACACAATAAAAACGAAAATACAGTATTTGTAGGCCATATAAGTCAATATAAATAACCCCATGGGTGATTTGATCTTACCTATTCCACAAGTAGTTTAATAAACATCCTAAGCCTCCTTCCTCATTTACTCATTGTTTTCATGGGGATATTTGAATCATCTTTAGTTGTGACAGGTCTAAAATTATATTCTCCTTTATTTTTCTTACATGTCCTGTAAATTATCAGGATGGTGAGGAGGATGATGATGACGACGGCGATGCATATTAGAATTAGTAACCAGAGAGGTAAAGGGGGGTCTCCATGGTACTCCTCTGTAAGACAAACAAGATTAAAAAAATTAAAAAAAAAACATTTATTAAGATACTTCTCACCTCTTGCTGCCATTACTGATTTTTTTTTTAATGTAACCTGTGTATGGCAACATCAACATTTCCATAGGTGTTGCACAGGGTCAATAATAATAATACCTTTCACTCTCAGTCTGACAGATCTTGTAACACTCCCAACACTATTCGTGGCAGTACAGTTGTAAACACCAGCGTTGGTAGACGTGGCTCCAATGATGTTGATATTCTTCTGGCGCCCCCAAGTGGTCTCTTCCTCATTCCCTGCAGATGTGTAGTTCCACACAATCCCAGGGGAAGGGTTGCCCTCAGCACTACAGCCAAAAGTCACATTTCCACCCCCAGTCACCTCCTTATCATCATATCTCACTTCAATCACTGGTGCATCTGTGGAGAAAAGGGTGAGATTTTAGATCACTGCATCAGCTGCAAGATGCACAATGCTGGGAAATGTATTTATAATCACAAATCACTTAGATTCACTGTGAAGAAAACAACATATATAGGCTTTTTTTTTTGTAATTCCAAACATTAAAACTTACACTGAACATTAAGATACAGTGTGTGGTTGGCTTTTCCATGTCTGTTGGTTGCTATAAGTAAGTAATTCCCACTATGATTCCTTGTCCAGAGCTTTGGAGGAATCATCTCATTTCCATCTTTAAACCAAGTGATGGTCGGCGGAGGCATTCCTTCTGCTATACATGGAGTCCCAACATTCTCTTCAACATCATAGTGATCATTACAAGTAAATGAAGCACTATCTGTGAACATTGTATCAAAAATACTCATTAGAATTTAATAACAGCAAAAGAACATATAAACTTATCAACACTGATACAGTGCATTTGGGAATCATGGAAAGTAATGATGTGTGCTATAGTAATGAAATATACAGTCAAGCAGATCTGATGTACTCACATTCAATTGTGATAGCAACAGAAGTGTTGATCGTGCCAAGCTTATTTTCAAATTCAGCCCGGTAGTCTCCTGAGTCATACCTGGTGAGAAACTTAGACGCATCGATCTCTTTTTCCTCTTTGAACCAAGCAACACTGGGTGGAGGGTTGCCAGCACTTTCACAGTACACCATTTCTATCTTGAATTGATGCTCTGTACCAGTGTATCTACTTGGACAATTTTCGATCACTGGCTTATCTACAATTAAACATAATTTAAATGAATGTCAAATGGAGAACATTTGAGATGTGTTCAGCAAGAACAAAAAAACAAAATGATAATAATAAATAGATAAGTGGAAAACTCACAGTGCACACGAGCAGTGTAAGGTGTAGAGGATGTAATGGGGATGAGCTCTGGTCCTTTTGGTCCCAGGTGCAGCTCAGCTTCACATCTGAAATGTGCTCCATCGTCAGCTCTCCCAGGAATGATTCTCAAGGTAGAGGACACATTCATTGGGGTCACAGTGGAGTCATTAAATGTTTGTGTTTCCACAATTTCATTGCCTCGGTACCACTTCACTGTGAGGTTCCTTACAGGAGCCACATTGATGATGTCACATGTCAACTGGCGCTCAATACCCTCCACCATCACATCATTATACGAGTCAGAGATTGACACATTGTCTGGAGTCTCTGGAAAAACAAAAAACAAAGAAAAATTGTAAAAATTGTAACCACATTTGTACAATAAATAAGAATACATAAATGCATTAGTATTTACAGGCTTAATGTTTTATACCCAAACACATTTAATTTAATTTCATGCCAACATTATCTGTGCTTCTCCAGGCTAGTGTACACCACCATGTCTTCCATATTTACTTTGCTTCTGAAGTGTACTGCAGATGTATTGTAAAGGGGTATTTTTCTTTTCTGTAAGCATTAGAGATTGTTAGGATAACCCTCTGGAGATGTCTGTCGACTACTTACTATAAAGAGTGATGACTGGCATCACAGTACACTGGAGATTAGGTAGAGTAATGAAACACTTGGGTTCGATGCCCCAGTGTTCCAGTTTGTCAACAATCCAGGGCACAGAGGGTTCTTCAGACCCTATGCCTCCAACTACAGCCTCCCAGCCGATTTTAAAATCATCTGTGGCTGATGTGCTGCAGTTTATTGAAGCTGGATCTCCAAATCTCACCACGATTTCAGCAGGCGTCAATGTTAGTGGGCAATCTGCCATTTAAAAGCAAACATATATAGTCAGGGCTTCATTTTGGTGCACAATAAGAAATAAGAACAACAGAATCCATAAGTTGATCAACACAGATATTAGTGATACATATCCCATATCTGAACAAATGAGAAGGACATAAGGATACATACCCATTGCTGCTGATGGTTCTGGGGTGGCCACGGCCATGGTACTTTTTGCAACATGAATGTGCATCTGCTTAGTTATGTTACCCAGATAATTGGAAGCCGTGCAGCTGTAATTTGCGCTGTCATTCACTTGATTAATATAGAGATTGCTGGTGTTCTCGGAGATATTAATATTAACCCCGTCAACGGTCCAATGAAAGACAGAGGCAGGGTTCCCCTCAGCCTCACAGTTCAGGGTGACATTATCACCCTCTTCCACATAGACCTCATCAATATCAGTTTTGTTCTTGAACTCAGGAGCATCTGAAAAGACAAATGTAAACCTTTTGATGATTAAACTAAGTTGAAACATAAAAATAAAAAAATCAAGTTCTGTAATTGTGAAAATTTGGCAGTAAAATATAAGTTTATATGGAAACAACATAATGATTACTCACAGTGCACAGAAACAGACTGTGTCTTAGATGAAATAATAGGACGTTGTGGTCCATATGACCCAAAGTCCAGTTGAGCCTCACATCTAAACTGCGCTCCATTGTCTCCTCTGCTGATGTTGTGTGTAAGAACGGAAGACTCATCTACTGGTGTTTTGGTTGTGTTGGTGAAAGACTCGGTCATGATGATTTTATTGTCTTTGTACCATGTCACAACGAGGTTTTTAACCGGGGCAACATTGAGGATATCACACTGCAGCACATACTGTGTATCTTCCCTTACATCTTGTATGTGGTTTATAGGAAACATGTCAACATTCTCTGGATCCTCTATAAAAAAAAACAAAATTAGATAATGAAGTTACTTTATGGTTTTTGCTCTTTTTTTCATTCCATAATAGTTATTTGAAACACTTACGGTAAACAGTGATGTTAAGGTCTTTGCTGCATGCAGTAGTTCCATTCAGCTTTATTTTGCACTGGGCCTCTACATGCCAGTCCAATGACAGTGTCACGGTGATAAAATTTGTGTGCTCCTCAATGTCATCTTCTCTCCAGTATATCCCATCATGATACTCTTTTGTGCTGGTGCAGTTGAAAGACACTGTTGTGTTATATTGTCCTATGACCTCAGGAGGATCCAGGCTGAGAGGGTTTAACTCAGTGGGACATGTACTGGCTGTATCTGTTGATACACAAACAGAAAAGTTTTTATTGGACTTTAAAAGTACACATTTGTAATTAACAATGTGGGAAACCTGTGATATCACTTTTTTCCAAAAAAAAAAAACAACCCAAAAACTTCCTTTGTGCCCCAATTTATGTTTACTTGGTATATTTCCTACTGTATGTAATTTAAGTTGTGAGAAGAAAAAGATGGCATATTTCTGTTATCTTCATGCCAGATATGCAATTGCTGTGTGCAACAAACAAAACAGAAAACAGCACTAAAGCCATTTTTGAATCAATGGCTAACAGGACTTTCAAGCTCGTAGACCTCTAGAAAAAAAAGTTTGTGTTAAAGGGTAATTCCAATGACTTTGAAAAGATTTTTCAGTAGTTGAGACTTAAATTTAACTAAACCGTACATCATTACTAGTTTTTCTTCTTTTCCTTTGTTTTTGTTGTTTTTTTCTTATTTGTTATTGTGTTTTGCATGTCTGACATATATGTTTAAAGCAGAATAAATATAATGTTTAAATAAAAGTAGAGATCAGATCACTAATGCACATCTTTTACATTTTGAACAGTGTAAGATCACCTTTTTCACAGCAGACTTGTCAGAGCAGGACAAGCACAGGTGGAACTGAAAACATTAACAACGGCTCAGTTTCATTCACATGCCAAAAGAAGCCTAGATTGAACAGAGTTTCAAATCTATTGGATGATGAATCCAAGGGTGGGAGTTGCCATAGTCAGTGTCCAAGTGCCTCCTGTTGAACCATAATGTACTATACCAGGGTCTTGAATAATGGAAGAACTAGATGAGATTCAGCCATCATTCATTTTAATAATTGCTCCTGTGCTCTTCCGGCTTTCACATGTCGTAATGTCTGATGTGAAAAAGGTCTATTGCAGCTCACACTATGCTGTCACACTTCCAGGACTAACCATGCTAAATCACTAATTTGGGATGTAGCCGTATGAACTTCACCACTGTTCAATAAAAAACAAACATCAGCACTGACACTTTAGGAATGTAGGAAATTCCAATTTTAAACACACACAAAAAATATCCAATTATTATTATTATTATTATTATTATTATTATTATTATTATTATTATTATTATGTAATAATAATAGTCTTGCAGGTAAAATATGAGACTCAAAACTTTAATTATTATGTAATAATAATAATAATAATAATAATAACAATAATAATAATTTATTTGTTATCGTTAATTCAATGGGAAAGATCAAAAATTTACTATTTTACACAAATAAACACAATTCCCTCTCTTCTTTTTCCTTTTTTTTTTAAAAGGAGAGTGTGTAATTTATATTAACAGGAAAGTTATATATATAATATTATAAGAACAGAAAGTTTGGTTCAGTTTGTTGAATTCTGACTACATACTGACAGCACCTTTCTAAGAAATCTAGAAGTTCAGTTCAATAATGAAATCCAACAACCCCACCCCACTACCTAAATAAGTAAACACAAGCACAAGCAGAAAGCACAGTTTACCGTAACTTACTATGCTACATCGGAAGTTTTTACCACAAAGCCTTTCACAACGATGAGCTCATGAGGTCACACTTTTTTTAAAAAAAAATATCTGTTTCACTGAATCTTGTTAGAGATGTAAAAAGGCAAATGCTATATGCATGACAATTTTCATTTTTCTTGTCTTAAAGTCTGATTATTCCTAATAAAACTCAAAAAGAGGATTTTAGATTTTTGGCTGGACCGCAACATTAGTCGGCCGGCCGTGTTGGACTTTCCTCATTGGCTGTTCCTCTTTCAAAATGAATGTTTCCTACTCCAAGCTCTGACACTCTAAGCTAAATTGTTAGATGCAGTGAAGTCGGCTAAACTCCTGTTTAAACAGACACATAACAGCGTCTCTGCATCCCTTCCTCTACCGCCCAATGTGGTCGACTCTCCGGCTGGCAGCGCTGCCGGTGGCCGGCAGGAGAGACGCGTTTGGATTTTATAACTGAACTAATACCAGGACGCAAACTTTATGTTTCTCTTACGTTTTCATATCACAAACGATGAACGAAAGCATTAAAACACGAGTCCTGCAGGTAAAATATGAGACTCAAAACTTTAATTTATAATTTCCACAGCGGCCTCCTTAACCAGGAGGGAGGCAGAAAAAGGCGCACAGAGGCATGAGAGAGAGCGCGCAATTAAGGCACCCCAAATAAAAATCACTCTGACAAAATACTCAGAGTGCAGAGTGAAAAATGAGAAACAACTGCAGAGAGAAACTGATGAAAAAGCAGGGGGACCCTAATCATAATTAGAACTAAAGTCAGATCTCTTTCAAGTCAAACATCCCAAGATATGAGTGGAAAGTAGTGTTCTTGCAACTGCATTTATAACTTTTTTTTTACTAAAACCTTGTCAGCCTTATAGTCTTGTTTTTTTATGCTTCAGTTTGTTTTTGTGTTTGTCCTCACAGGTAACATGCAGAGCTATTGAAACTAAATGCAAGCAAGATAATACCTCAGTATTTTAACATAATTACCCCTAGTCACGGCATAAAATACCATATAACATTTCAGATGCACAAAGAGGTATTGTAGAGTATCATCACTCACCACATTGTAAAAACATGAGGAAGAGAGGGCCCAACATCTTGAAAGGCAGCATGCTGGACCACCATGCGGGAGGAAACAGATGGATGGAGGAGGTGTGGTGTGTTTCAGGATGGTTCAGAGGATGTCCAGTTTCAGGACCTGGATTAGATTAATCCTGACCAGCTAGTCTAGCTAGATGAGCTAGTCCTGATGATGATCACCCACTGCTGCCAGTTACACGAACTTATGAGCACAAAAGAAGAACACAAGAGGAAATGCTACGCCTTGATGAACAGGAAACAACCAATACGGAAATAATGACACCACAGCCAGTTTGTGAGGAAACCATAGATAGTAGTATCATACAGGAAGAAATTTGGCTCAATTTTATTAAAAAGTACATTGAAAAACATCAATTTTGGCAGGAAATGTCAGCAATATACTGTAGTACAGACATGTCAACCACATGTTACTTAATCATCATCCAGTGATTCACAAATAATGTTGTTGACTTCTAGTCAATTTTATGAAACAAAGACACAGATTGGCTCAACACTGTACAGGATTAACACAAAAAAATATTCTTTGAGGATCTCTAAATATGTCTGAAAATCATCTACAATAGTTTATAATTGTGTTTCTGTCTAACATGTCCATAATGCAACTATATTATGTGGGTTTGATCATCATGGAAACTCGTTTGAGAGAGTAGGAGCCTCCATGGAACTCTGCCCAGTAGACTCCATCCTGGTAGCGGCTGCGATAGTGTCCACCCCGATACCACACACCGTTCAGATTGGAGTGGGCGCACATGTGGTACCACCAGCCTCCTTTCTGGTAATGAGCACAGTTACCTGATGACACATCAGAAAGACAAGCTTATTGACAGGAAAAACATACAGAGAACTGTCAAACAGTACCAGGGGGAGAGTGGACCTGTGTAGCCATCCTTGTCCCGATCCAGAGTGGTGAAAGCCTTGTTGTTGTGCCATGAGAGGGAGTCCCCCGCGTTGCCGCTGTATTGTCCTAACCGCAGTCGATACCAGTCGCTCTCTGGTTCCAGGTGGAAGCTGTCATACTCAGCAAACACCTGCCGGCCCTGCCAGTCCTCCAGAGCCACTCGTAGCTTATATTGGGCTTGTTTAGTCAGCCAGTAAAGGTGTTCCAGGCCGAGCCAATACTCTCCATCTAAGTTCCCAAAGCCTTGCTGCAATACACCAACACACCAGTTTAATCTGATGGACAGTATTTATTTTATTTGCATCATTTTTTTAAATCTAGCTTTTAATACCAAAAGAATAATAAATCTCAGTGTGTTCTGCAGACTTTAAAGTCACATAAAATCACCTTATACTGCTCCCAAGTCCTGAAGAAGTTGACTGACCCATCCTGTCTCCTCTGGATGACTGTCCACCCTCCCTGAGCCCGACTCTGCTCACACCAGGCCTGCAGGAGTCTGTTGGCACTCTGAGGGCGGAGTAGATAGATTCCACTGGTGGTCTCTCCTGATTCCAGGACATGCTGGCAGTCCCGCCAAGGTCCTGGTGAGTTGGGAGAAAAGTATATGCAACCAAGTGAAAGCTTTGGAATGATGTTTACTTTAACGCCAGGAAGACCACAGATACGCAGCAACTCAAACTTATCTTTTTACGAGTGGAGATTTTTTTTCCCCCCTCCAACACATGTTCAGTGCCTCATGTCACAGTGATAAGATGTTGAACAGAGGAATCTGCACAGAGACAATGTATACATAGAGGAAAGTCTCCCACACCAAGCGATAATGCCTAATTGTCATCCCAGACAAGCATTTGCAGTCACATTCAAAGCCCATACTCAGTCATATTCACACAGGCAAGATGTGGCAAAGCAGCATCTTTCGAAGGCAAAACTTCAGCAACAATTGAAGTATATAGAACAACTTTATATATACAGTATACAGTAAAGTTGTTCTATATACTACAAGTTTTGCTGGAGTTTTGACCTCTTCAAATTTTTTTTTCTTCTCCCTGCACCCTGGAAGTAGGCAAAGTTGTGCCAGAAAGCCCTACTCTGCTTCAGTGTCTTTCATCAGACCTTCCCGAAAGTGTTGAGTCACACACATGGTGGAGTCACCTTGGTTCTGCTGACTTGTTGGAAGGACTGCCCAAATCCTCTACTTTGTAATTTCAAACATTCCTCTTGTGCAAGAATACAGAAGTGGTGTCATAAAGCTCCAACAAATGCTGTGGTTCATACATGTGTGTTTACATGTGTGTATTCATTATGAAGTCCTCCCTGTTCTGACAGCTTCAAGATGTTGTTTGACGTTGTTTAGGCATTCCCAGAGAGATAGGCCTCCTACCAGTAGGTCACTGACTCCATCAGCGTCTGCTGCTTATCAAACCAGTTAAATAACTCTGGCAGAAGATTGATGCACATATACACACAGGTTTCCGTCTAATCAAGTACTTCAACCATAAGACATGCTTTACATTGATGTACCTGGAGTCTTTGTGACAGGGAAACTAATGAAAGGAGGCTCCGTAGGAGTGTTGGCTGTAGTGGAGGGGAGGGAATGAGCTCCCACAGTTTTTTCCCTCCGTGGTGGAGGAGCACTTTGGTCCCTTTGAACATCATTTGTCATTTCATTGGCTTCAGAGCTATAATTAGGATGCACATTAGACTGTCTTTTTGGTGGTTCAGTCGCCACCTGTCCAGAAAAAACAAAAAAACGAAACAGCTTTCTCAGTTCCTGTAAAACCTTAGAATAATTGTGCAACATGCAAACCACCCATTCATTTCATACCAGAGAGGACTGGGTGGAGTCCCTGCACTGACACTGCTTCTCCAGACGTGCAATAAACTGGTTCTGAGAGCTCATCATGGAGGTGAGGGCTCCGTATTTCTTCTCCAGCTCCCTGTAATTACTGGACACCTGCAGCGCCTAAGATGTTCCACCACCCGCAACAGACATAAGGATGTTTTTAAAATTTTTATAACAGCTAAGATAAGATGCAATGTTGCTTTGACATGATTTAAACATCAACAAAGACTGAGGGTGTCTGCTCACCTGCGTTGTAGCATTCAGGAGGAGGCTCTCTACCCTTCGCTGCTCTGAAGCCTGGTCTTTCTTGTGCATGACTTCATGCAGCAGCTGGGCATAGAGCTGGGCAATGCGAGAATTCATGCTGTTACTTTCCTTGCGTAGGGCTCTTACCTCCATGGCAAGGGACCCCTCCTGCTCCAGTTGGCTCTGAAGCTTCTCCATTTGTTCCTGCTGTCGTTTGAGCTCTGTCCGCAGCGCTGCCACCTCGGAGTGGTTGGTAGTAGCAGACTGCGTGTTCAAACACAGCGCTCCAGACAGTTTTTGCTGTGGAACAATGAAGGTGTAGGAGCAACGGCCTGCTTTTGTATCTGAAGAACGTGATGAACGTTTCCCAGTGTTCTCGCCATGGGCTCCCTCCTTTCGCCCCCCAGCTTCTGGTATGTGCAGACAGAGTGCCAAGAAAAGAGTCAGACCTATTGTCAGCGTCTTCTCCATGAATCTGTTAAACCTCTGAGGACACCCTGGGGGGGTGGAGAAGAGGACATAATTAGAATTTCCACAGTAAAAACATACAATTAAAACCTGATCATCTTTGAGTGAAAATTAATCATGGAGAAACACGTCAGACACTCTGATATAAAGATGTCGATTTTGCATTCAAGGAAAACATTGTCTTCTGGGTGTTGACTGTTTATCACATGTTTCCTTGCAAAGTGAAAGTAAGTACACACATTCCCCCCCCCCCCCCCCCCCCCCCCCCCCCCCCCCCCCCCCCCCCTCCAGCTGGAATTTATTGGCAGGTCAACACTGAAGGAACAACAGTCAACACAGACCAGCCAGAATCAATACACCTTCATCTCACAGTCAACTGAGTTCTTTAAGAGTCATCACCACATCCCACAACCACAATCACCGTCAATACCATAAACACATCCATCAAATATTGACATCACACACACACAAAAAAATCTTCTCTATGACTTTCTCAGTGAAACACCTGACTGGTATAAATGGAATATGTCTATACTTCTAACAATACTTGTTTCTGAATAAAACAATCAGTGTTTGGACAATTACACTATTCTTGGCTAAACAATATGTATTATAACTAGCTAATTAAGCCAGTACATTTCAGTCCACCTAAAAGTATATTACACTGACATAACTTGTGAGCGTCCAACTTACTTTAGCAGCTGAAAAGTGTTTTTAATGTCTTCGTTCTGATCCACTGCTGCTCCCAAGGCACAAAGGAAAATGCAAAATTGTGTGAAAAAAAAGGAAAAATGTGTAAAATTGAGACTATCGCATTTTTAAAATTACATGTTCAAGAGTCGTCCGTGGCACTCCATCAATTCTGAAGAGAAGATGAAGGCAGAGAAAGTCGGGTCACAAATAAATCTAAAGAGGAAACAGAATGACACCCAAGTAATATCAGCAGCTAGTCTGCCTCTTCTTCTCCAGAGGCCCTGTCCCGGGATCTCTAAAGAAGGAGACAACTAATTACAAACCATCCAAATGACGCCGCCTCCCAGTTCTTGTTGTTCAGCTGCATGCTCAGTGGGATGTCTCCTCCCCCTGTCCTCAACCTGCTATCCTGCCACAGACTCTATTTCATGAAGAGCTAGTGTGGTGTGTTTGCGGTGTTTTCAGTGGTAAGCACTTTCATCTCATCATCGAAACATCTTTAGCCTCATTTATGGCTTCTGTCTTCCGGTTTGATGTTGACATGTCTTCCCTGTTAAATGGATTTGCTGCAATATAAGAAAGACAGTGTTTCTTTACAAAATGTTAATATTGTGATGTGTCCTTTTTACATAACTTTTGATTCTCTTTAGTTTTCTCTTACTGAAGTTTGACACACGTATAGAGCTGCAGCGATTAGTTGATTAATCAACTGACAGAAAATTAATCTTTTTTGATAATCGAATAATTGTTTTGGTCATTTTTTAAGCAAAGATGCCAAATATTCAGTGGTTGCAGTTTCACAAATGTGAGGATTTTAAGCTATTCTGTGTCATACATGATAGTAAATTAAATATATTTGGATTTTGGACTGTTGATCAGGCAAAAAAAGACATTTTAAGATATAAAGCTTTGAGCTTTAAGGAATTATAACAGGTATTTTTCTCTGATTTCTGGCATTTTATAGACAAAATGATCAATCAAAACAGATAATTGGCAGATTTATCGATAATGAAAATAATCATTGGTTGCAGCCCTACATGCAGGTTCTGCAAGTTCTCCATCAAAGTGCAGCAGTATCAGTGTAGCCTCAGTGACATACTGTTTGTTTAGCTGCATGTCTTCTGTTTGTGTATCTTTTGGTACATTTATTGTATCTGAGTGCATTGAGAGCCACTGGAAACTGGAGTCAAATTCCTTGTGTGTTCAGACGTAATCTCCCCACATCTGTTTCAACTTTTATTCGTTGTAATAATGTACACAGAGGGCCAAAAGTCTAAAGCCTTGCAACTTTCACAGTATAAACATCAGTGCAGTAGTGTTTTGCTGTATGTGATGTTATGACAGGGGAAAAAATACCCATCTGAAGCATTAAACTCTGAGTTAAAATATTCTGTTTGGTTGTACTAATGGTCACACCCAAAAAGTATATCAAGTTTTAGGTGGGGTCAGATTGTGCAATCAGATAGCAATATGGGAAAACCAATGCTATAGCAGTTGTTTAGCGTGTGCATATTACAACATATTCTATGGCCAGTAGTGGCTAGACCTGTAGAGCACTAACACTTCAACTATCAATATCAACCCATTCTTTTTTCATAACAGAATCACACAAGTCAAAAACAGACCATGCACCTCGGGAATGACACCATTTAGATGCTGCACTGTGGGGGTCAGATTCTGATTTTGAAAGGGATTGTCAGGAAGTCAGTATCTTTAGTATTGCAGCGGTTATCCTTCTGTAATATCTAATATCTATAATGACAGAACTACAGACCTGTCGAAGAGCCTTCAATGCTGAGTGGATGTTTCATTTTTGAGTTAATTTTTGTGACTTTTCAAAAATCCACACTTTAAATTGTGTAATTTTTTTGTGATTTCACACCAGCTAGCAGTGTTGCCTCACTGACAGCTTTAGGAACAATAATTCTTTCAGTTATAGTTTCTCCTGTTTAAAAATGGTTTGGGGTTTTTTGTTCCTGTTTTCTAGCTCTCTGTTGCCACTCCTGAACAAAGGTCCTCGTGACAACGCCCTTTCCCTCTGACTAACTAGATCTTGTAATTAGTCAAAAAAGTTAAAAGTCTTTATGGCTTTTCAAAATTTTAAATATTAAAGGTTCAACACTTTATAGAGGATAATATTTATCCTCTAAAATTTTGTTTTGTCCAATTGTAACAATATATTAGGTTTTTCACTTTTATCTGTTTATCTCTGTATTCATTTCCATCTTGTTCTCATTTATGGAGCCTACTTTTTAATCACACTACACATTAACCTGAGACACAGGTAGAGCAGGTTACCGCTGCTCCATCAGGAGTGCCTTCTTCCTTATGGCAAAGTGTGGATTCAACACATGTAGAAATGGAAGTATAGACTTGAGAATAGGTTTCTAATAATATATAGACTCGCAAATTAAGAATTTAGAATAACAGACTTGACTTACTTAGCAGTTTGCACAAACACTGGAACTGAGGTATTTATTGACCAACAGTTGGGCACAGTCAGAGCATGTAGCATTGCAGATGTATTTACCCCTCAGTGAGGTTAGATTATAGATATTCACTGACTGTATTATCTTTAGAGGTATCAATAAGTTTTACCTGAGGTGTAAAACTGCCTTCTTTGAAACTACTACAAGATTAAGGTTAAACTTCTGTACAGTGTAATTAGAATCATGTGTGTTTGCTGCTATCCAGTGGTCACAATGAGGACCTAAACAATACATTAAATCCGTCAAACTCATTACAATATGACAGCATATTAACATTCCAGTTAATTCTGATCGTTTTCTGATGGTCACAGTTACAGTGTGAAACTCCATGTTCCTCAGTGGGACTAATACAGATATCAAAACATATTAGAGTAATTCCAAAAAAGGACCGAGGCAGCATAGATATCATTATTAGTGTTCTTTATACTTTTTTCTTTGTTCAAAAAACATGCAAGAAATTAAAACAATTTTAAATAAATAAAAGCATGATAACGTAGGCACATAAAACATGTCTAGTAATAAAAGTATTTAGAGTGACTGTGTTGAGGTCTAAGTTGGTGTTCAGGTGAGTTTTTTAAATGTTCCTACAGACGAGGCCTGTCTTCAGTTTTCAAGAAGCTGGATCCAGTATTAGGCAGCTTCATAACTAAAAGCTGCTTCCCCATGCTTAGTGTTAACCTGAGGGACAACTTATAGACCAGTCCCTGATCATCTGAGGATTCATCTGGAATTAGCTTCTGAGAAATACATTTAGGGCCCAAGGCAGTTTTTAGTAGAGTAGGTTAAGTAGTACAGTTGTCCTAATTTTAACACAAATTAAGTTGTTTTCATACAAAAGCTGTTAAAACAAATCACGCAAACGGTTATTATACTGCTATTTTTTGTTTGTGCACTATTGGCGACTGACATCATATCAAAGAACCAAAAGTAAACGTCATTTACTTTTGAAATATGTGCAAATCACTATGAGTATCAGCTCCTACACACCCGGGTTACTTTTGCTAGGAACCATCTATATCCAGAGCTGTGAGAGGACACGAACACATTAGCGTGTGACACAGAGTGGAACAACCATGCGGATGGCGTCATTTTGACTTCGCAGTCGAGTTGGTGAAATTGTTATAGGTTACATTTAGCGGACATAATGAATTTAACGTTTCTTGACAGTATTAGTACAGTAGTTAAAGCGTTAGTGTCACTTTTTTGACCTGATTCACAAGCTGTACATCTCGCTGAATAATGGGGAAATCAAAGGTAAGTGTCGCCACGTGCTAGCTGGTTAGCCTGGTGTGAACTTAGCAGTAAATTACAAGAGGTTATGTGTGTAATAAATATATTTTATACATTCATATTAAATGAGAAAACCAGTGTTGAGCTGCAGATGGTGGCGACTTTGATAACGGTGATTGTCAAAGCGTAACCGTAACGTGATTTTATATCGTGATTTCATTCAAATGATCAAAGAATCTCGCTCAACAATCAATCCAATGTCAGTTTAACATTTGTCTCATGAAACTTAATGTGTGGATCTTGTGCTTTCAGACCAAGAACCAGAAGAAATCCCGAGCAACAGCCAACCATGTGGCCGAGGAGACATACGGAGCTGTTCCCCACTCCTTCGTGTTTCATCGTGGTCAGGTCGGCAAAAACGTGGGTCAGCTCATCCTGGATGTACGGAGAGTTATGGAGCCGTACACCGCAGAGACTCTCAAGGTTTGTCTCTCTGTGAAAGCTCAACCAGCCGCCTTCAGCATGTGCTGTGATTTATTTTACTGCTGCAAATACAGAGTCCACCTTGCTTTATTTTAAAGGACCAGTTCGTAGGATTTATTGGCATCTAGCAGGGAGGCTGCAGATTGCAACCAACTGAATATGTCTCCCCTTCCAAGTTTGTAGGAGAACATATGGTCGCTGTGAAACTCAAGAATATAGCAAAAGGCCCTCTCTAGAGCCAGTGTTTGGTTTGTCCATTCTGGGCTACTGCAGAGACATGGCAGTCTCCGTGGAAGAGGACCCATTCCCTATGTAGACATAAAGGTCTCATTCTTAGCTAAAGAAAACATAATGATTCTTAGTTTCAGGTGATTATACACTAATAAAAACATACTTATAAATATTATACTCCATTTCTGCTAAGTCTGTTCCACTAGATGTCACTAAATTCTGCACACTGCACCTTTAAGGGGAAAGTTTGATATGTGGAAGTTCACTCAACATGGGCTGAATATTACTTTTAGTAAATGATCAACATTTTCTTGAGATATCTTTTAAGATGAAAAGCATCTTTATCTTGTCGTGCCGTTTCATTCTCATTATATCTGAAGTGTTTGTGTGTTTTCTGTACCAGGTCAGAAAAAAGAACGTGTTGAAAGACTTTGTGGCAATAGCAGGACCACTGGGAGTGACGCACTTCATGATCTTCAGCAAGACGCCCAGCAGTATCAACATGGTGAGATCATGTTTGACTGTAAGCAAACAATTCTTGTTGGTGTTAATCTTGTACCTCTGTCATCTAACAACACATTCATTGTTCTTTCAGAGACTTGCTCGACTCCCCAAAGGCCCCATGCTTCATTTCAGAGTGCTCAAGGTAAACATCTGAACTCATGAATAAACCACAAGTGCAATAGATAGATGGGTGCAAGTGATGACATTTTAATACCTGATTGTTAGGTGATGTATTTTCAAAGTAAACGCACTGATGTGCCCAAACCTCTAAAGTCATTTTTATCTTTAAAGTTTTTTCCATTTTTATAAAGTCTCAACTTTTTTTTTTTTTTTTTCAGTATTCTCTCGTCAAAGATGTGGTTTCATCGCTGAAGAAGCACAGGATGCACGAGCAGCAGTTCACACGTCATCCGCTCCTCATCCTCAATAACTTTGGATCTGATGGCATGCAGGTCAAACTGATGGCCACCATGTTTCAAAACATGTTTCCCTCCATTAATGTGCACAAGGTATGCGCCATCAGTGAAACATTTGCATTATTGTCACATTGAAAGACTCAAAGGTTTAGGTGAAAGTGATGAAAGTATAGTCTTCTGAGTTCATCTCTGAAGATATGTCAAAAAGTAAACGCTTTCTGATTTCTCAATCCTCGCGTCATTCAGCATGACCGAAGTCAAACTTTGAGTTCTTGTGAGAAATGAAAATATTGTTGTTTTCCAGGTGAGCCTCAACAACATCAAGCGGTGCGTGCTGTTGAATTACAACCCGACATCGCAGGAAATAGAATTTCGACATTAGTAAGTAAAACAGTTTGTCATAAACATTAAGATTGTTATATTCAGTCTTTGCATTTGGCTTATAAACTAGATAGCTGTGTGTTAAACCACACTGATGAGATTGATTCAAACTTAAATATTTGTGTGAAATTTCTTGTCTACAAATGTTAGTATCATGACAAGGCAGTTTGTAACGGAAAAACAAAACTATTCAAGTGGCAAACTGTCCATCAGATTGGAGAGACAGATGTTCAGGCCTTATCAACAGATGTAACTTTCAGTGAAACATTCTTGTGATATGATGGTCGGGGCTCAAATGATGACAGATTGTAACTTGACTGTTCAGTGATGCATGTTCAAAGTAAACGCACTGACGGGCCCCCAGTAAACAACCAGATGTGTGTATTTATTGACGACACGCCACACTGACCCGTACGATCAACGTTGTCGACTTGCAGCAGCCTGAAGGTGGTCCCTGTGGGCATGAGCCGCGGAGTCAAGAAGCTGATGCAGGAGAAGTTCCCCAACATGAGCAAGTTTGAGGATATCAGTGAGCTGCTGATGAAGTAAGGTTCTTGTGAAGGTACAATTCTACAAATTCAAAGGGTGCTTAGTTTTATAGCCAGTCTGTAGCTGCTGTTCTAACACATGCAGAACTGGTGATCTAGTATTCGTAGCTGAACTATTTTGTACTCTTCCCAACAACTTTCAGGGGGGCAAACCTTTCAGAAAGTGAAGCAGAACAAGATGGGGAGCACAACATCACTGAGCTGCCTCAGGTCTACTCTGGCCGAGGCAACATGGCGTCCCAACAGAGTGCTGTCCGTTTGACCGAGGTAACTATGCAGTCATTTTTTTTGAAAACAATATGTCGACGATGCTTGGACGGCAGCTGAATTGTAGCTCTGTGTGTTGTCCTCAGATTGGTCCTCGCATGACTCTGCAGCTGATGAAGATAGAAGAAGGCATGGGAGAGGGGAATGTCCTCTATCACTCTATCAGTAAGTGCACCCCACCACATTTTATTATCATTTATTCATCTTTTCGCTTGATGTTAAGGTGTACATGATGAAAAAATGAGTATGAATTCCATGATTCCTCTCTAAAAGTAAACGCTTACTGATGCATCTAAAGATTACTTTGTTTTACGTGGACATGGTGCAAAACTGTCCTTTTTTTTAAAAAAAAGTGATTTTTGTTCTATGTTTACAGCCTCCAAGACGGAGGAGGAAATCCAGGCGATCCTGAACAGAAAGGAGGCCCAGCTGAAAGAGAAGGAGGATCGCCGGAAAAAGCAAGAGCAGAACGTCGCTCAGAAGAAAGAGAAACGAGAAGAGAACAAGTAAGTTTGCCTTTTAGATATCGTGACCCTCTTGACACATCCTTTTTTTCATTTGGTCTAATTGTAAAACACTTTATCTTAACAGGAAAAAGAGCCTGGAAGGTATCAAGAGGAAGCGTGAGGCTGAGGCTGAAGAGGACAGTGAAGTGGAGGATCCTGGGATGCAGGACGATCAGGCAAACGCTGTTGAATCTGATGATGAGGCGGAGTACTACAGACAGGCTGTAGGAGAGGAGCCAGATGAAGGTGAATATAACTGCTGTATTATAAACCTTTAAATCTGGGGCCTTGTTTTGAATTCATTGATTGACCAAACACTGTTTTTCGTGCAGATATGTTCCCCGGGGCCAAGAGGAGACGAGGCCCAGCAAAGTCTCAGGTGCCTGCCAAGAAGAGGAAGCAGTCCCCTGGTAAATCATCAAGAGAAGACAGAGGTGCTAAATCACCAAAGAGAGGTAGTCCAGGAGGACAGCACAGAGACAAAATGGGAAAAGATCAACAAAGAAAAGGATGGAAGAAGTCCGGGGACAGGGAGAAACCATTTGGAAAGAAGATGAATCTCAGAGGCAAGGCGTTCGGAGCAAAGAAACCTGGCGATAGGGAAAATAAATTCGGTGGGAAGAAGAAATTTGAAGGGAACAAAACATTCGGTGGAAAGAAAAATAAAGACTTCAGATCTAAGGGTCAGAAAGGCAAACCGGGCTTCAAGAAGAAAGGCGCAGGAGCAAAGCAAGGCTTCAAACAGAGGAAGGGAAAAGGCTGAACGCTCGACTCTTCTTTGTGGACTCAGACATTGAATGCATTACTGTGCTGGAGCACCAGATGGCAGCAAGAATGTGTCATCAGTTCTTCAGGCTGTGAAGCTTGAGAAGGCCTCAGCAATGACTGATGGTTGTTTATTGCTGAAAATCAGCAGAGGGAGGGAAGAGACTCAACGCGCTATATTTTCACACTGTATGAATTCATTTTGAAAATGTTTGTTTAATAAATAAACCAATCTTTGCAACTCAGTTGGTGAATTTCTTCATGTTGGCTAACAGGTGTAGTTCTGCAGAGCTGTTGGAAAATCTTCAGGATGTGGGCTGACAGTCTAACGTGTTTTATTCTTGAATTCCTGCCAGATAATTAAACATAGAAAGCCTTGATGCTATCACACTTCAGTGCTACACATCTGGAGTAAATTGCACAAACTCTGTTTTCTTGGTTCTTTGACAATTTTCTATAAACATGTTTTTGTCAAACCCAATCTCAAAAATCTGCTTTAAGCAAATGGCTAAATAATGGGGTGCTAAGATAACACATGCTCATTGGTTCCCTGAGTTCATGTAGATGAGAAAGGGAGGATTCAGACACTTATCTTTAGAATTTAAAGAATTTGGCCAACAGGTATGATTCTCACTCCACCCACTGGTCAACCAGTTCAATTGAGTTGGGAACCGTCTCAAACCAAAAGGATTATTCGGCCGCACCCGTGGCATTTGACTTTTACTTGCTGATGCTCCTGAGCTGTTCTCTACCAGTATTTTTGGAAGGATTGAGTTGTAAGTAGCTGTTGATAATACATATATAAACATCATCTCAAACATAATTATAAAATGGTTTGATCAAAATTTTAATGTAATTCTGCCAGTTGCAGTAACTACACTAAAGGGTTACATGGATTTTAAATGTATTTTGAGTGTAAACTTGTCTGATATTTACTGAACAATTACATTTACAGGATAGTACTAAATTTGCCTTTTTCCCCACATTCAAACAAATACTTAGTTTCAGTTCAGTTTTTTAGTTTTTATTTTTACTTCTGTGTCATGCAATACATCTTCCACTAATGTATATACAGAAGCATGTGGAGAAAGAAAAGAAACACAAACAAAATGCCGGAAACACAGAAATGAGTTGAAAATAGCATCCAGCTGGAAGCTCAAAGGATGCAACTGCAGAACAAAGATATGAAGATATTTTTTCAGACTATTAGACTACATAATAGCCGAATTGTCTTTACGTGAATCAAAAATATGAGGAACACCATTGCAACACGGCTCTTTATATCTTCGTGCGACCAGGGTAGAATATCAGATCACCGCAGTTCTTTCTGACACATTTATCTTTTAAATGAGACGGAGTCTTACACTGGAGCTTTGAGATATAAGACAGTACTTTCTGATAAAGCTGCAGTAGACGCCGTCCTGATATGATCTGTAATATATGAACTCTTGCTGAATCGCTTAATCAGTTCTATGACGAACACTAAAACTGCTATTGGCTGTTTATTTTGCAAACACATAGCATGAGGTGGCATCATAGTTTTCCTTCTTCAAATTGCGAAATGTATGCTGAGAATAAGAGGAAGTGGCTTTCAGGTTTGTCTAAGTCCTCCACTTCACGCACACATTTCTCGGCTGACATATTAATAACTATGTGTGTGCTTAACACCCTTTCTTCACAGTTATAACGCAGCAGTTAGAGCACTGCGAATCCAGCTTTCGGTAAGTGTTCACATTTTTATTTCCTAAAGCTTTCCAAATAATTAACTGAGTTTCTTTTTTTTTTTTTTTTTAAATTGTGACGTTTTCTAACGGTTAACATTTTACTAATACTATAATTCCAAAATAAAATCAAACTACTTTACTGTAGGCTTCCTAGTGTGTCATAATCAACTCCAAATTGTACTGAACTTTGTGTCATAGATCAACGTTGATGTGGATTCACACAAATGATGGAATTAAATCAGTTAACATACTTCCGTTTGCAGATATTGGATGGTACAAAGAGAGTGAAGGCAGCTCGACAATAAAATAACCTTCAGCTCAAAGCAAGATGAATTTCTCTGAATGCGAGAAGTTTCAAATTGCCCTGCTGCCCTCAGTGTATGGCATTGAGTTCATTGTAGCCCTGGCAGGAAACCTCTTTGCCTTGTGGCTGCTAGTGGTCAAAGAAAGAAGGAACTGGCACACTGGTGTTGTCCTGTCCTGTAACCTCGCCATCAGTGACCTGCTGTATGTCCTGACCCTGCCTTTGCTGATCATCTACTACTCACTGGGGAAGCACTGGATGTTTGGTAATGCTGTGTGTAAAACCGAGAGGTTTCTCTTCACATGCAACCTATATGTGAGCATCTTTTTCATCATGGCGATAAGTGTGAACCGCTGCGTGGCCCTGGCGTGTCCCTTCTTTACCAGAACCTATGTAGAGCCTGCCCACGCCAAGGCCATCAGTGTCATCATTTGGATCACTGTAGGAGTCATTTCCTGCCCTGTGCTGAAATTTGCCTCAGTTTGCCAAAATGGCAACAAGACTATGTGTGTGTCCTTCTGTGGTCATCTTCCCGGCGACGATCACCCTCACTTCACTTACAAAATATTTCTAGCTGTGTTTGGGTGTCTAGTTCCCTTCTTGGTTACTTTCACTTCTTACTGTGTAGTTATTTGGGTGGTGTGGAAAAATGTCAGCATAACCACACTAGAGAAACGCAAGGTAGCCTTGTTAGTCATATCAGTACTTGTCCTGTATGCTGTTTCTTTTGTGCCTTACCATGTCTTTCAGATCTATCACTTCTATGTGAAACACAAGTACCCTAAGAAAGCTATCTGTTGGCTCTACGATATGTACCAAGTGTCTAAAGGACTGGCAAGTCTGAACATGTGTATTCATCCAATCCTTTACATGGCTGTGTTTGACAGTATCAGAGTGGCTTGTTGTGGGAATAGCTCTGAGGACAACAAAAGAGAAGTTATAAGAAAGTAGAAATTTCTGTGATGATTATTTCATGCTGTAAAATTCAAGTAAATTTAATCTTGACACGTGAATTTTCTCTTGCTCATATTTCTTGCTTTATTTCTTTTATTGCCAAAAGTTACTGATCTGTATTATTGACTTTGAAACATAATCTGTAATAGAGATCATGTAATAAACCTTTTAAATACATTTAATAAACCTCCTTGTTGCTGCAAAAAGACTTTAAATGCCTCATCTTTACTTTATCCACTTCCTGTCTGACCTAATCTGCACCATATCGGCAAGAAAAGTAGCCTCCTTCCAGTGGCTGAGGCTGGAGAATTGCTACTCTACAGTATATCCAGTGACCAAGTTTTGAAAAAGTATCCATAAATAATCCATTATAATCCAAAATCCATACAAGTATAGTTGGTTTATAATCGCACTGCAGAGGAATCCTCACTGTTACAAAATCATATAATTTAGTTTTGTCTGTAACTGCACAAACATAAAATTACACATTTAGGATTCTAGCCATTGCTCTCTGAGGAGGTGATTTCCATCTTTTTTTGATCATGTGACCCCTTTAATGAAGCAATGTTGACTTATGACCTCCTAATCATAGGTCATGCGTGGGCATGAGCAGCTCTCAAATGTATTTTTTTTTATTTGAAAGATTTTAAAAGGCCTAAAGGATTAAATGAGTCAGTAATTCACGAGAAAAAAAAGCCTGATTTGTGTCACAGAGATGTGACCCCTCAGATGTCAAGGTTTAGTTTAGTTTAGTTTATTAGGATCCCCATTAGCCATTACACTAGGCAACAGCTACTCTTCCTGGGGTCCACATTGAACACAAAATACATACAATACAAATCAAGATAAAATGAAAAGAAAATAACAATGGACACTTTTTAAATTCATAAAGAAAAAAAAACACAAAAAACATAGGTAAAATGGTGAAGAAGATAAAACAAAAAAAAAAATGCCATCTCTGATTAGACAATAGAGAGGCTAGCTTGTGGATGACACCATAGTCATGACACTACAGGTGATAGAGGCTAGATAGTCTCTAGCGCATTGTACAATAATCTTATTATAATACTATGATGATACATAGCATAATACTAATCAATATAATATAGTTTATCTACACTGATCTGTATCAACCATTCTTTGTAATTTACTGAAAATTATTAAGATGGAACTTAAGCTGTTTTTTTGTTTTTTGTTTTTTTTAAATTGCATTCTGCCCTTAATTTCTATGCATGCGGGAAGTAAGGAGATCCATATTAACATATCTCTGTACATAATTATTTCCTTCATTACGTTAGGTTTAGTCATATGCACTGTAAAAAGCTCCATTATCAACGGCCTGGTAGGATAGTTATGTCTATTACGAGTATAATGAAGTAAGGTTGGGAAACACTGCTCCAGTGTAGGACGACTCTTTCCCCTCTCACCTCTGCAATATCGGGCATTTTCCTCATAAAACAAAGCAAAAATATAATTAACAATTTATACTCACGTTCTCATCTATGAAATTTTGTTTAAAACTCAGCATAAAAAATGCAGGACTCCCGGGTAAGTTAGACAACTAGAAGTTGATTTGAATTGCGAAGGTATGTTAAAGCTCATTTCTGTTGTCATTTTCAGCCGTAACTGTAACGTTTAAAGATATATATAGTTAAACACAGTGGTCCGACCTATCAGGCGTTTCTTCTGTTCTTATTTTATGTACTGTGTTGCTTTGCTGGTGTTTTTGATAAACCAAACCTACCCAACAGCGACATCTGGTGGCTGCTTTTGTCATAGTGGGAACCGCCTTATCACTGCTATATTCATTCATACTTAGTTATGCTTACTTTTAATTGCTTTAATTTAATTGCTCACTGCTTATACTTACTTAAACTTATTTATATACGCTTCTTTGTTTACTTCTTTACTTGCTTAAACTTGTTCATCTTTTCTCCGCGCCGTTAAATTGTATTTACGTGACGAAGGGGGTTTCTACCCGGAAGTTATCGTAAACAAACATTATGATTGGTTCTATACTTTCATCGCGACGTTGACGTCACGGAAGTGTGTGTAGCGGCTCGGCTCTCACCGCTCCGTTCTTTGCGGTCCTGAAGCTAAGCTAGCTGAGAGGATGCCGTCGATTGAATACGACGAGTGAGTGTTTTTTATAAACATCTAATTATAACTGCTCACATTGGAGGCGTTTTATAGATCTAATATTGCATTTTAATCTCTCCCCCCTAGCTCCAAGCCCAGCTGGGCCGACCAAGTCGAGGAGGAAGGAGATGAAGGTAAAGAGCTAGTTAGCTAATGTTAGCATGTCTCTTGTAGGCTAGGCGGCTTTCATATCCACGTGGTTGTCCGGCGCATTTCTCGAGCTAAACATATACATATCTGTGATGTTTTGGATATCTAACCTTTTAATGTAGCGAGACATACGTTTGAGTGGTTGACATGAATGGACTATGTATTGATCAAACACTATATCGACATATGCTTTGGCCTGTGGGCAGTGACGTAAGCAGTAGCATTCACCAGAAAGACAGCACAGCTTGCAAGCTTAGCAAGGTAGTTTAGTATGTTAATAGTTAGAATTTAATGCAGTTAACGTACGACAAACTATAAATAATTGTGACCAATGCTGAAATGTTTCACTTCACCAATGCACACAGTTTAATTCAGGTGTAAAGTGAGTCCTGGACCAAGTCAAAACTGGAGATGTGATGGAAAGGTGGTGACAGCATAGAGTAGTAAAGTGTTCATGCCCAAAAGGAACTTGTATTATAATCATCAATGTGTAACTATGAAAAGTGTCCTTGGTGGAAAAGGTTTAAGTGTCCCAGAAACCGCTCTCATCTTTGGTCTAAGGCTGTTTGTTCATTTTCTATTGGATCGGAAAAAAAACAAAAGCCCCCACAAAGGAGGCAGGAAAGAGTTTCTTTACCTTACTGTCTTCTGTCGTTAAATCTAATTTGACTGAATGAACTGAATATAATTTATTTTATATTCTTCTGGCAGGCACACTACCACCCCCCAAGGAAACCATCAAAGGAAATATAAAAACCATCACAGAATACAAAATAGACGATGATGGGAAGAAGTTCAAGGTAATTTTTGAGTCTTATTAAAGTAAATGTTGCATCTGTTAAGATTGTTCACAGTGCTTTCACCTGCAGGTTTGTATAGGGCTCCATCCCATGAGTGCAGCTGCGGTGGCAGCTTGTACAAAGGTGTAGAAATAATCTTGGCTTTCAGAGTACATTCATCCATGCTATGAGACTAACATTGTGGTACAGAGACATCTATTAGTTCATCTTTTGAACATCTGGACTTTAATAGTTAACCTCATACTTCATGCAGTTTTTTTTTTTTGGTTTTCTCTGTTTATTTACTTTAAGTATTGTAATTATCTATAAACTTTTGTTTTTGGCTTATAAAACTACAAAAGCAACAGATTTAGTCATTAATGGATCTGTATATAATAGTTTCTCCACCACTCTTGAAGTTAATTTTGGTCGCTAACCTAAACTACTAAAAAGCCTCTTTAGGTCAAAAACGTTGAAAAGACTGTATGTCTCGTGGGATTTCTACATATATTAATACCACTGTTGTTTGTCAATGGCACAAATGTTTGGCCATTTTGACAATAATAAATAAAAAATGCTGCTGTGACATAAAAATGAGTTTGCATATGTTTTTTTTTTTTTTTTTCTAGATTGTCCGGACCTTCAAGATTGAGACAAGAAAAGCCTCCAAAGCTGTCGCCAGGAGAAAGGTCTGTTTTTAAACCAAATCTAACTGTAGCTGCATTCATTTGGAAATGAACAAGTAGAAGACTTTGGATAAAGTCAGGTGTCATGTAATGTATTGCTCTCTTATTTCAGAACTGGAAGAAGTTCGGCAACTCTGAGTTTGATGCACCTGGTCCTAATGTTGCCACCACCACAGTCAGCGACGATGTCTTCATGACTTTCATTTCCAGCAAAGAGGTGAACTTCACTTTTTTTCTGCTGCTGTACATGATGTGTAGCAATAAACATAATGCCTGCAAACATCCTTTAACAGTGGTATCTTTAATTAATGAGTACCTCGTCTTACCTCTTGCAGGACTTGAACGCCCAAGACCAGGATGAGGATCCTATGAACAAACTGAAAGGACAGAAGATTGTGTCTTGTCGTATTTGCAAAGGCGACCATTGGACCACCCGCTGTCCGTACAAGGACACTCTGGGCCCCATGCAGAAGGAGCTGGCTGAACAGCTTGGGCTTTCCACCGGAGACAAGGACAAGCCTGCTGGCTCTGGTATCATCAGCACACAATTCACACCATCAGATTTTGATTTGTTTTCACCATCAGCTGTTAGACTTGGTGGTTGGATGTTGGATGTTCTAAATTTTCATGACTGATGGCCTGCTTTTCTTCTCTTTCACCAGCGGAACCAGAGCCTGCACAGCCTGCGCAGAGCAAGACTGGCAAGTATGTGCCCCCGAGCCTGAGGGACGGAGGCACGCGAAGAGGGGAGTCCATGCAGCCTAACCGCAGAGGTGGGTTTAAGTTGCTGTGCTTGCTAGCTCTGTGCATCCATGCTGTACTGGAGCAAGATTGCTCAGTGAAATCTGTAATGTAAACAACTGTGTGTGCTTGCACCTGACAGCCGATGACAATGCTACCATCCGTGTGACCAATCTGTCTGAGGACACCCGTGAGACAGATTTGCAGGAGCTCTTCAGACCATTTGGCTCCATCTCAAGGATCTATCTGGCCAAGGACAAGAACACTGGACAGTCAAAGGTCAGTGCTCATGTTGAGAATGCTTCAGTGATATTAAATGCAGCGTTTTGATACATTTGTCTCAGAAAAACAAGTTACAAAGACCTGAACACTTGAGGAATTGATCATTTTCAATTCTTAGACCAGAGAAAAAAAGTGCAGATGTTATGTTGACTGTATTTTTGGGTTTACACAACTGCTTTTGTATCTTTTTAAAAGTAAAAACTCCTCACTTTGTTTCCTGCAGGGCTTTGCCTTTATCAGTTTCCACCGTCGGGAAGATGCAGCCCGAGCCATTGCAGGAGTGTCAGGATTTGGATATGATCATCTTATTCTCAATGTTGAATGGGCCAAGTAAGTACCAGTAATCATCAGTTTTGTCAATTAAATGTAAAAGCCTGCTATTCATTCTTGCTGCTAACCTTTTTTACATCTCTTTGCAGACCGTCTAACAACTGAGGAAACTACCAGAATATTCCAGCAGGATGCCAGATTTTGTTATGGTAAAATATGGCTGTTACCTAAATAAAGACTCAATGTTGTCACGATTTACTTGTCATTGTTTTCTCTCTAGTTTGCACAACTTTCAGATTTCCAGGTAACTTTTATTCTGACTTGAAACTAAAACTGTGAAGACTTGAATGTCAATTGAGACGAGATAAAAGGTGGAAGGCTCCATGAAGAGATGTAAATTTAATGTGGGGCACATTGAATTCTGATCACTCAAGCTACACCTGGATAAAGTCAAGGATGTATGCATGTATTAAACCTCTTGAAGAATACCTTCTTGGTGGTGAGGTGAGACCTCTGCACATTTCATGTGTACATCATGAGTGAGCTTCATTCTCATTTTTCTTGATATTCAACAGAGACACTGTTTGGCTTGTCTAGTTATTGAAATACATGACAAGGTACTTCATAACATTTGATGCAAAATCTTTTAAATTCAACATTAACAGAAGGCAGTGTTTCTTACTGATTGCATTGACATTGCCCACAATGGCCTAATACAACCAGAGATATTTAAGGAGATGCTACCTTTGTATTCTCACCAAGTGGACAAAACTCGACTTTATCATACCCCTGCTTGGTGTTCTGCAGTAGTTGCCATTTCCCACAAAAAAAAGTTAATTAGTGAGAAGCTACTTTTAAGCGGTCACTCCACATGCAGGTGTAAGCTGCAGCTTTCCTTAACTAGATTTAGATAACATGGATATTAGATTATAGGTCTGATATTGGCTAAAATTCTTTACTTAACCCTTGTGATGGACGGATGAAGTCGTCTTTAAACTCCACGAGCACATTATCAGGTGGTTTGCAAAACCAGCAGCTCTCCAAGTCTGAGGCTGAAGCACTACAACACCTCAGATGTTTAAGTTTCAACCTTATGTGTGCAATAAAAGTCAAAGAAGCATATCTTATGTAAATCAGTAATACTTTTGATTGTAAATGCATATATTATTGTGCAATATGCAACAGTAAAATAATGATGGTGTCCCAAAAAGCTGACAAACATTTTTGACACAGAAATGAATGTACCTCATTGGTGTGGTGTAGAGACATTGTCACACTGTGGGTTCTTATATTTTACCTTCATGGTTGATGTGAATGTGACATTTCATCAGTTGCAATGTGATGAATTGGAGAATAATATTCAAAATATTATATATTACTTGGTTTAAACTGGAAATGTTCTCATACTTGAAGTGTATGTCACCATATTTGCTCCTGCCTTTTCTGCAAAACTTCATGTGATGTTTGCATCAGACGTCATCGGTCACGTGGTAGTATTAATTTGACACAAGCTTCATGACAACATATTAAACACTGCGTTCCAGAGTTAGATCTTCTGCCCATCAATACTTGACCCTTAATACCATTTTACCAGACTTGACATAATCTTCCTAACAGTCCAGTGTTAATTATACACACACAAATCATCAATTTCATAAGAGCTTTATTTGAAATATTACATATAAAAACTACATACAATTTATTCCACATTAGGCGAACATTTCCCAACATCATGATTAAAGCACATTTAAAACTTAAAACATGGAATGGCACTGCACAGAATGTCCACGGTGGCCACTTAGTGACACAGTTGACTGCCAGCTTATTTAAAAGAAATGACTGCCTGACATAACAGCATCAGGATTTATAGATCCGATTCTTGCTGGGAAAGGAGCAAAGGACTAATCAGAGACCTCCATCTTCTCTTGTTTGATTTTCTCTGTGGAGGAGAGATAATACGCATTAGTATTTCTGCTTATTCTATTGCTTGAATTTAAAACATCTTTTCATGTTATTCTTGAATGACATTGAGACAGATGGGAAAGTCACCTGATGCTTGGTCTTCCTTCATCCTCTCCAAGACACACTTCTTAATCTCCAGTCCTATGGCCCTGGAGAGTGGAGGGGGGACAGCATTTCCAACCTGGGAAACAGGAAGAAGCAATCAGGTCAATCAGGTCCTTAAAATTTCAGACAGACAATCAACGCCTGCTACGTCTCAGCTGTGGCCACTTAGTAGTAAAACATGTTTGGGGATCCTTAAAAAAAAAGAGCCAAGTAGGTTGGCAAGTAAACCATGACACTGGCAGCCCAATGCAATGTGGTTACCTGTCTGTGTTTGTCCAGGATGTTTCCAAAGAAGCGGTAGGTGTCGGGGAATCCCTGAGAGCGTGCACACTCCCTCACACTGACCACTCTGTGCTGCTCAGGATGCAGAACACGGCCCTGAAATTAAAATGCAAGGATTAAGATCCAGATGCAGGAAATCTGTTAGACTGGGTTTGAAGGCATCAATACGGTTGTTGTCCTCTTAGTGTACATTTTTCCAACCACATTATAAGTCAGTTGATTTGAGTTAACATTATAACATTCAAGCATCTCCCGATATCTGGGGCAACTGAAATTTGTAACCAATGGGATCTTTGTGACCAGTGTGATTCCTCGTCTGATTTAATTCTGTCTGAAACTGTTCAGTTGGCTTTTTTAGGCAAATAGGATACAGGGAGGGATGTTTCACAGTATGAAACAAAGTGAATGATCTCTAAGCTAGTTTGTGTCAGTTAAGCAACATTTTGGCTGAAAATAGGTTTTATTCAGAGAGTTCATGTACCTGTTTGCCCATTGGTTCAGGGTTGGTAACAGTTGTGCTGAAGAAGCCGTCCCACTCCAACCTGCCGTAGAGTCCGGCCCAGTGGTTGTGGCGGTTCCCAGTGTGAGGCAGACACCAGGGGATCAGGGTGTTAAACTGCCTGTCTGCGGGGTCGCAAGGCTTCCCTATGACGAGGCATAAACACAATCAGACATGTCTCCACACTCGAGATGTAGGTTCTGTAATTTCCACTACAAAAGTACTTGACTAAAGCTGCCTACCTCCTGCACAAGTACATACGCCTCTGAGAGCACCAGTGCTGCTGCGTCCGTTCTTTTTATCAGAGTGTGTGTAACGGAGTTTCTTGGTCATGGTGCCGTCTTTCAGTCGAACCTCAATGTTGGGTAGATCCCTCCAGTCAGAGCCTGGGGCCAAGGGGATGTGACGCATCCGAGCTTCCACCAGAGCACTCATGTCCTGAGAACACAAAGATCTTCATCAGTTACAGAAGTGGTATTTGCATTTCAGTCCTACATACTGGTAAACACAGTACATCTAGATCTGGTTAATGTCACTATCGCTAAGTGTGAGACAGCTCACCTTGCAGATGTGATCTTTGAGGATTGGCTGATACTGTGTGCCTCTGATCTGCCTCTGGAACCAAGACTGAGGCTCCCCATTATAAGAAATCTCCAATGCCGCTGCACCATTGCGAATCTCTGGCAGATCTGACATGGTGTCTCTGACAGTGATGGTTCTGTAGATTCCTCCATTACCCCTATTGGAAGACAGGAAATTTAATCTAGTCGACAGTCACACTGAAGCATTATTATAACCTGTTTGAGGGGCTGAGGAGTGTGTGCTGTATTGGTATGTGATCTAGAATTACAGATCAAGAAAGAGGAAAGTGGATTATGTTCACATTACCGTGTGACATTACTGACGTATTTCTTTTCATCCACCACCACGCTCAGAGAGCAAGCTCTGGGAGCAAACACATGCAGAGGCTCAGGATAACGAGGCAGCTTCTCTCCAGGAGCAGCAGCCAGGATGATTGCCCTACGGCGGGTCTGGGCAACACCATACTGACCAGCCTGATAAAGAGGGAAGCATCAAGCATGTTACTGTCTAACAAAGCAGACTTCAGTCATAAAAATACGAGCATGTAGGGCTGTATTTTTTTTCTCCTTGTAAAATCTGTCAATTTCATCTCTTCATGCCTCTAAATTATTCATTTCAAAACAATCTGGGAGGAACTGTTTCCTGTTCATATAAAAATACTGAGAAGGGCTTGCAAGAGTACGTTGCTTTTTTTTGTTGTAGTCACCAGCCAAAATGGTGGGAACAACTGCATTGTGGTAAATATTTACATCAGGTTGATGTGATGGGTTTTTTTGGTGAAGTTTTAAGTTATCCGTAAGGGTCTGAGGATGGAGGGTTTGTATGTGTTGGTCAGATTAAAAAGCCCTCTGAGACTGACAGCAGATTTTCAGCAATGTAAATAACATTTAACTGAAGCACATGCATCACAGTGCATTGTAATGGGAAGTCTGTCATTTTCAGCAGCATCCTCACATTTTTAAGGAAATTCAGGAAGATGTGTCAATAACTTTTGTGTTACATTAATTTAAATAAAATGATTGTCAGGTTTTGCTATTTATTTTGCACTTAAACCTTTTTCTCTGAATTTGACCAGTTCTGTTTGATGCTGCTGTTCCCATTAATGCCAACATGTTTGGTGCTTTGGGGAGAATATAGCCATGAGTCTCCTCCGATACACACCAAGTTGCCAGGCATTTTTATTTGCAGATGAGGATTTTTTTGAGCATCACACATGCATACGTCCATGCTATTCACTCAGATTTCACACCTGATGAGAAATACAATACCAATTAGAGTCAGACCCACCTGAAGGACACCAAAAGTACACTGGTAGCCCATTCGTACAAGACAGCGTAGTGTCAGTTTCAGGACCATGGACCTTTTGAATGACACGAAGTTCCTCACATTCTCAAGCAGGAAGAATTTGGGCCTGTAGTAGTCGCAGTAACTGCAACAAAGAAAAACTTATTCCAATTAGGCACACTTACATGGATATGTATGGTCTACAGTGCAACAGCCTGTTACTGCAACTCTAACAAGATAAGAATCTGCTCTTACAAACACTCACCTGAGATAGGAGACCACAAGTGAGTTCTTGAATTTGGAATAGGTGCGTGAGTTGAAGCGGTTCATCCCACTGAACCCTTGGCAAGGAGGTCCTCCACACAGCATCTCCACATCACCCTTCTGAGGCAGCTTCTGGCCAAGAGAGTTGGTCTTCTCTCCAGACATGACCAACTTCAGCAAGACGTTGCAGTCTTCAGTGAATACTGTAGTGCCGGGGTTGTTGAGCCTAAAGGCCTGTGCTGCAGGCTCCCACATCTCTATGGCCCACTCAGTCTCAGAGATACCTTAAAAAAAAACAAGCCAGTCATAATTTCAGCATTGTATTGAAAAATAAAACTGAAGCTTTCCATATATGCCAACATTTGTGGATCAGAGAACACATTTTATGGGTAGTATGGGACAAGCATTTACCAGCCTGGTGGAAGCCTTCAGAAAGTCCTCCGCAGCCAGAGAACACATCCAGTGTGCGATATTTGAGCACTTTAGGTGTCTGTGGTTCATTCTGGGGTTCCTGTGTTTCCTGTACTGCTGAAGCTTTTCCCTTGCCCTTACCTTGTAGAAAATAGTAAAGTTGATGGATTAGTATTTTAGTGACCCTAAAAACCTATTTCAGTTTAAGAATATATTCAGTTTTTTCATGTCAGCATTTTACCTTTTCCTTTGCCCTTTCCTTTGCCTTTATTAACAGCAGAGCGAGCATGATTTGGAGGGTCTTCAAAGCTTTTTGATTTTGCATTATAGGCCTGTGACAGGATTAAAGATTAAACATGTTAAGATTAAACACAGCAATTAAGATATTTTTAAGTGTGGGCATTATGTTTTCCAATTTTCATTTTAGATGATACACACAATACTGTAGGAACAGTGTAAATAGCTGTACCTCCAGGAAATAGAAGCGATCAGGTCTACCACTGGAATAGTCTTGGACTGATTCATTCAGGTCTTCTGCATATTCTACTTCACAGCGACCGAGCACCTCAGACATGCTGACAGTTACTTCTTCATCACTCCAGTACAGCTGATTGATGTCTGTGTGGTAACTGCCTTTGACACCTTTGTGAGTGTTCTCAGGCCTGGGACATGAGAAAAAAAAAGCCAATTAATTTAAGAGTTGCACCAGTCACTTGTGACACAGTAAACTCTGAATGACAAATCAGATTCATTGCAATGCATTATACCTGTAGAACTTGTAGAGTCGCAGTTTGACCTCTGAACTGTCTGGTTTCCCATTGCTACGTCTGTGACAGAAGATCTCCTTAATGCGCCCAATGCGGAAAGGCTGTGGGGCATCCAGGTTTGACCCCTTGATGTAGTCTGAGGACTTCCTGTAATACTCTGGATACAACTCCTCATCAACATCATCTTTCCGATGGGAGCGCTTCACTGGGCTAGCTGGTTTCACACTGAGAGCCAGGGACAGAGGCAGTGAGTATCACACATTTCTTGATTGTGCAAAGTTGAGTTAAAGTTCACTTCACTCACCTGAAATTAAAAGCGTCAGGAGGCAGGTAGACACCGTCTCCCACCCGGAACTGCTCCCCTTTAAAGCAAGCCAGAGCATACAGAGCCTTGGAGTCGTTGTCTTCATCATCCAGAGGTTCAAATGCACGAGGTGTTTCCTGTTCTTCCCCTTCTTTTGTCCTAGTACAGCTGCCACAGAACCTGAGAGCAAAATGGAGCACATTCATTATAAAAAGGTTAGCAGAGGAAACAGAGAGACTGTCAAATGTGCAGTATATGTGTGGGTGGTTCTTACTTGAACTTGCAGTCTTCTGATGGAGTGGTGTTGGGAGGTGTCACAAAGCGGGCAAAGTCTGTGTCATACCAGAACTGATAGAAGAAACTCTTCCCATCATCCTCAATCACCTTGATGTCAACATCCAAGCCACCCTGAAATAAAAACGTAACAGTGAAATGAATTTAAGAAAACCAAACAAAAACATAATATATTACAAATTAACCTGCCATCAATTTAACCTACCTCCATAAACCAGTTGTTAGATGGGGCCTTATACATGACGTTTACTTTGCCAAGCACGTAATTGAGCAGCATGTCTTCACACTCGTCCACAATGAAGAGCTCCAGCGGATCAGAAGACTCTCCCAGCACTGTGTGAATCCCACGAAGGAACCAGTGGGCATGGAACATCTTTCCATTGTTGTCCTCCCATAGTGCTGTGATCCTGATGGATGAAATATGTCATTAGGTTAATACGAGCCACTGTGAAAAAATGTTTTCAAGGAGTGTTTTTCCAAAAAATAAGAAAGAAGGCCATACCTTGCCAGATACAGAGGAATGGATGGGTCCTCTGATGAAACTGAGACACAGTCTCCCACTTCCAGCACTTCATCATTCACGCGGACCTTACTGTAGTACTGCTTCTTCCCCTCAGTCTGAAGGGGGCAGGAGACAAGTATGAGTGTGTGCATATATAAACCTCAATCCTCCAATAACCAACAGGGACAGGAAGCAGATACCTGAACAGGCTCTCCAATCCAGGAAAGTTTGCACTGGGTCTGCTTCTTTCTCTTAGCTTGAGAAATCTTTTTGGGCTTCTCCACTGGCACATCTTCCTCTTCAATGTTCTCATCATCTTCAGCCTCCTTTACTGCAAGGTTTGGGCATCTAAACAAAGGAATCAATATTGGATTTTGGCAAAAGTGAAATTAAGGATGGAAGATGTAGCTGTACAATGCTTGAAAAGTTCCTGAGACATTAAACATTTGTCCCTCTTCTTTTCCATCTTCAAGATGATGTTTGCTGGATTATAGTGTTATAATTTACACAATTCGCAATTCAACTTTGAGAAAACTCAGACTACAAAACCCTTTGTGGACATACATTCACAATGCTACAGACTAAATTGCTTAGAGACATCCTCACCTTCGCTGCTTACAAGCCTGCTTGCTTTTGCCACTTCCTCCAAATTTGATCATGTCCTTGCAAGCTGCACACTTGCCACAATCAGGAGATTGGCAGACCTGAAGACACAAAGAACAGCATGTATTTCCACTGTTGAACTTTGCAGAGCACATGATCTGTTGACTCACATGTTAAAAATGCTTTCTAAACAATGGGGCTTCACTTTCAGAATCACTCACCTCACACACACCACAGCGATGTCTTTTGACCCCTCCGCTTTCTTTATCATTCTGCTCTATCTGATCAGAGAAGAAGGTATCAAAGATCTGGTAAACCAGCTTGGTGGTAGTCGCTTTAGTTGGCCCCTTGCTGTCCTTCTCGATCTTTGTTGGGTGACGAATGGCCTGCCTTCTGGCAGCTCTCCTGTTAAAAAGAGTAAAGTTTGCATTCAGACGAGAGGTCCATTTTAATCAGCACAAATACCTGATGATATGTGGAGCGATAGCATTATGAAGCCCCTGGCCGTCAACACACCACAGCATCAGGCCATGCAACATAATAACAAGCAAACAAAACCAAAACAGACACATTAAAAGATGTACAATGCAGAGTTCCCGTTAGATGCAACTGGCTGATAAAATTCTTCAACATTCTGGCCTTTAGAGATAACAACAACACACTGACTCACATTTAAAAAGGTTTAGTAAGTGTGCTTTGAACTAACCTGGACAACCAAGAAGTTGTTTTTCCCAATAAAGTCCATCAAGATGATTCTTCCACTCAGTTTTATAAATATTAAATGTTGTGAACATTTAACTCCACCTTCAGTGTTGGGCGTTTGTCTCACCAAATGTCTCCTTATTGACACGCACATAGGCTACAAAAAGTTTAGAATAGCTTAATATACTGTACTGCTGGACTGATAAATTGTTACCTAAAGCCCTCCACTGTTTCAGAAAGGGTGCAGGTCTTTTACAAGAAACTGGTTAACAGCCCTGTGGCATCATTCATCCTCTCCTCTGCCATCTTCTCTGTGGCAGTTACTGCTGGTAGAAAGGAAGCACTGGCTGGTTTCAACCAAGTCTACGAGAATTCAACTAATTTTGAGATATGTGGCTTATTTCAATCGTTACATACAATTCGCAGTTGTCTTTAGCTTGTTCATAACTATTCTCTTTTAGCATAACAAGGACTGTATGACTGTAAAACACACTGGCTGTAGATAAAAAGGGGAGCAGGAGTTAACTGCTGGCAGAGCAGTTGAAGATGTCACATTTCTGCACTGAACAGAGACTTCAAAGTAACTGTAAGTAACCCTAAATCCTACCAAACATTTTTTTGAATAGTGAATTGTGACAGAGTTCAAATTATGTCATGATGATTTCTGGACATTGGTCCACAAATACACACAAAGTGTTTGGCCTGAATTAAGATATGCCAGATAACAAAAATAAACTACAATGTAAAGCCAAAAAACAAGAAAATTCTAGCGTGAACTCTGGTATGATGTTCTTGTCCATATAGCTTCTAAATGCTTCTCACTAAACACACCATACAAGCTAAGGATGCATTCACAACAAGGCCTACCTACCAGTACAGCAGCATGCTGCATTAGGAAATGTCAAAGGAATGTTAGACATTAGGGAGAACAAGGAGCGAGGAGCAGTAATACAGGAATACAAGCAAAATAAAATGGATAACTTCAAAAATCCAGAAGCATGTGTTGCCGAGGAGCTGCTGCTAAATAAATTCAGTGAAGCAGAGAATGGGGAGTGTTCATGTAATTTAAAAATATGTAGCATGTGCTCTGCTCATGTTTGTTTCCACTTTGAGTTACAGTAGCTATGGAAGACTTGCTTTTATGAATGATACAATAAATTGATGGTTTCAAGTATTTAGAGTCTGCAAACTATTAAAAGCCAATAGTCTGCAGGTTCACAAGACTGACCCTCCCCCCCTTTGACTACTTCCGCTGACATCACTTCATGGTAAGGAGGAAGGGGAAAAAAGTTTTAAAAATTAAAAGAAAAAAAAAAAAAATCGTACCTCTTCCCTAGTGTGACTCCTGCAAGCTTGATCAGGTCTCTCATGCAGGGAGTAACAATGATGGGCTGCTCATCGGAGTCGCCAGCCTCATCATAGCTCTCCACCTGCTCCACCACGAACTGGGCATGACGCAGTAGTGTGTCTTCGGTGAAGCAGTTGAAGTTTAGCCCTGCAGGAGGCACCGTTGTCTGAGGGCGAGACGAACAAAACTTTCAGTCCAGGGGCCGTTTTCACAAAATATCCTAATGCGCTCCTAAAAATAAGAGGCATGTCACTGCTAACTTTACATAGCATTTTATCTTTAAAAAAGTAGCCCCTAAAAAGTCCTCCTGAAAAGTTAGAGGTTGTCCAAAGGACTTCTAAAGACCTGCTCACATTCAGTCAGTTGCTGCAGGTAATGCCTGATCGCATCACTGTTTTGGGGAAAATACAACGATACTGAACTTTTCAAAGTATATTTTGATTGGGGACACCCAGATTAAAAAAGGCATTGTAGCAGTGATCACAAATAATCCACAAGAAAAACAGAACCATGCTGAATATGGCAGAAATGTTCAATTCGCAAGTAGACAAAGACACTATTTCACACAATTCCTCACCTCAATCTTGTTGAGAAGGTCCTCATAAGTAGCGTCAGGGTTCTTCTGGAGGAATTCAACCACAATCTTGCTCATATAGATTTTCTCCTGCATCAGTGCAAAGATGGGCGCATACTCCTCACTGGAGTGCATCAGGATGTAATCAGCAAAAGCTGGATAATTGAGACATTACTGTTAGATCATGACATGGGTAAAGTGAATTCAAAGTCGGAGGAGAAAGCTTAAACTGTGTTACCTGTAGTGAAACCAATTAAAGCCTTTTCTCCACCATCAAACCCAGTGATCCACCAGGCATTAATGGGTCCAAGCTTCTTGGCAGGAACACCACCTGAAGGAAAAAAAAAAAAAATCACAGGTATTCAGCTTCCAATTGGTTGTAGTGGTTCAAGGAAATAAAAGTGTATAGTTACCATGGGGTTTCCATGATTTAAATGTGAATTTTCTTACCATCCATGCAAGGGTTGTCATCATAGATGGGTTTGACAACACAACTGAAGTAGAGCTCCACATTCTTCTCAATCAGTCCAGAGTCAAATGGACAAAGGTGGCCACGCTTGTCATACACACTGTAAGACAAAACAGTTAATAAAACTGACACTGTGGTGTTAACACTATGATAATAGTAATCATACTTGCTTCTTTAGGATAAGCCATCAGTCTGAGGTTATTTTAAACTAGACAAAGAATCCTCACCTGAAGTTTGTAATCTTGTGCTGGGGCAGATCCTCATAACTCTCAAATCCATCCTCATTTGAGTCAAACAAGGAGAGGCGCTCATCTGTTAACATTTCTGGTTCATCCAGCTGAAGATGCAAACAGCAGAATTGTTTCAGTAAACAAAAGTAATTAAATTAACATCTTTAAAACCTTTCACTTCTTGAAGGTACTCACTGCGTTATCAGGATCCCCTTGAAAGAACTTGAGGTCTGAGTCATCCAAGTATTGTCTACAGTCTGGACATTTGGGGGGTGGTGTCTGGGAGAAAAAACAAAAGACAAAAACAACAATTATAGACGGGCAATTATGCAAGTAGCATCAGTACTATGCATTACAAAAAAGTGCACAGCTGAATGACCCAATTCATTACCTTTGCAGCAGAAACTGGCTTAACCATCTCACTCTTTGATTCTTCTGGAGCATCACTGCATAAAGAAAAGTATTAGTGCGTCCACTTGTGCAAGTTCCATCATAATTATTTATGTTTAAAAAAGGGCAAAAGACTTACTTTTCATCTGACTCAACTTTGAGACGCTTCTCCTCCCGAGACTACAACAGATTTGAAAATTGAATTATGTGGTTATGTACCAGATACTGAGAATTATACAAGCTCTCTGACTGACATTTAAACATCATGAGTACATCCCAAAAAAAAAAAAAAAAAAAAAAAAAAAAAAAAAAAATTACCTCCTCAACATCCTCTTCCTGTTTTTTCTGCTCATTTTGTCCATTAGTGGCTTCTCCATTCAAGTCCTCAGACTTGCGTTTTTGACTGCAAGAGATTTACTTTTAAACAGAATGCAAGAGACTTTGTGTACATGAAAACTTTATCTTCTACTTAAAGAAAAATGTGAATGGAAAAAAAAAAGAGAGACATATACGCACACTTTAGAGAACATTGACAAGATGGTTGGCTGTTTCCCACTGTTTCTTGTAACCCTGGTACTGACTGGAGACTCTAAAAAGATGATAACACGAGATTAAGTTCAACATTGTTTTTAAAAAAATTCATTTGCTGGTCATCTCCATCTTAGAATACGGTTATATGATAAATATTAATAAGGAACACTACATCACACACACAACACCAGTGCAAACACTTATGTCCTTTATGTTTGCACTGATTCCATCAGCCTGGCCGTGTGGTAATAAAAGAAACTTGAAATTTGGAAGGAATCTCAAACTAACTTTTAGTGTCAGAGTTGGCCTTGCTCCTGCGTCCACCCTTCCCTTTAGAAGCAGTTGGTGACTTGACAGCCTCCTCTTCCTCCTGTACGTCCATGGTTACATCCTCACTGTCCTCGTCTTTGTGGGAACCATTTGTGAAGCCATTAGTCTTTCCGTTCTGCTCCTCGTCATCAGCATGTGAGCCATTTTCAAGATGAAGCTCCTTTCCCAGCAAGGCCTTTACTTTAGAGATGTAGACCTCCTGAGGAGTACACGGTGAACTAATGAGCAACAATGTTTCAGAATTTGTAGTGTTTCACATATTGTTAAGAGTCACTAACCATTGAAATCTCTGAACTTTTCATCTTCTCCTCGAGGCTGCTCAGCAGGTCCTGAGCGTCAACATGCAGGAACTCCTGCACCAGCTTGAGCTTCTCCTTCACATGATCCTGGAATAGCATTTTAAGGAAAGAGATGTACTTAGCAAGGCTTAGTTTGCCTTCAAGAAAAGAGAACCTTTAACTGTTTAAGGCGACATTAACTTGATCAGTTGTAAAATAAACGTGAATTCATGATGCAGGCTTAAAAAGTACAAACATACGATATATTGATTTTTTTAATGTGTTGACAGACACTATTGCCATAAAATGCATCCTGTAACAGAATCAGAGGCCACTTGCAGCTGGATTTTTTTTTTTTTAATGTCAAACTGGTTGATAGTTCACAAACATGCAAAACCTAATAATCCCATGACAAAACACATTTTAATTGAAATGTCACTTTTTCCCTTTGAGTCACAGCTGCAAAGATGTCTGGACACATGCTTACATAAAAATCTGAAGATGACAGCATCAAGACTTGATCCGATGACTTCTTCACATGACACTTTTGGCAATTGGCTTATTGATAGTGTTTGACATAATTAATCCATTAATTCGGTAACATTCAGGGCACCTGTGGAGCAGCTCGGGTTAGGGGGTCTTGTGTCTAGATGGCATCCTCTCTTTAGCATTTATGTCACGGAGAGACTCAATCAAAATCATAGATTACAGTTGAGCAAGGCAACACTACAGATTTTGGATAAGGGGAATCTAATTGAGGCTTCTCTTTAACAGAAAGACACTATATTATGACCGTACAATCATGACTTAATAGTCGTCGGCAACAACAATTAACGAGCAACTGCAGCAACTAGATAACTTGCAGGTTTTCACGTGTAAGTTATCAAAGTAACGTTAAACACAGAACTCACCTCGTCTGAAAATCCATCTTCATCCAACACCTGCAGCCTGTGAACAAAGAACATGTCCAAACAACGTCAGGGTAAGTTAGATTAAGTTAACTAAGGAGCTACATAGCGCAAACTATCTATGAGCATTATTTCCTGCGACCGGTGCGACAGGGAACAAGCAGAAAACATAGAAAGAAAAACTTTCAGAGTGGCGCCAAATCTCCCACGCCCCTCCATCCATTTAGGGGCTACGGTGCTAACTAGCTAACGTTTAATGAACGGGGCTAACGTTAACGGTATCGGTGCTGACTGTCAGGTGGCAACAAGCTAACGCTAGCTGCAACTGTCTAGTATAAACGATAGATTAAAGTGATAACCGCCAAGCCCAATCCCAAATGCACCCAGTTATCCGGGGTTTACTGTTACTATTATCGGCTTTTGAATCACGACAACAAGCTGCATGCATGCTACATCTTCAGGACATTATTAGCACTCCGGTTATTAACGACAACGTACCTTTTCCTGACATCCTCTGGCAGAGACAGGGAAGTCCTGGCTGGCATGGTAAACAGCTATCTAAACGTTCAAGACAAAAGAGATAAAAACGACTTTAAAATCCGTTAAAACCCGCCGCTGTTGACAACAGTGCAGCTCTGCCTGGCGCGTGCTGTTTCTGCCAATGGATGCTATAAGCAATTCGGGCGCGCGGGCCGTCTTTTCGCGCGGAAACCCGGGTGTTGTGGACTGTACCACTGCAAAGATCTATGGGTAAAAACAGTCGATCAAAGGGTTATAATATAACGCTGCTGAATGCCTCGTTTTATAATACGAAACACATTTTGTATGTTTTATATTTATAAACTATAACTATGACTGATATGTGGTTGTATCTTAGGAAATGTAATTTTCTTGAAATGTCAAACTAACTTCACCTACCCCTACTGTTTGCCAGATGTTGTAGACAACTGACCAAGCGGAAGCAAATCTGAATGTTGTTTACTAATGAGCAATATTAGCAATAAATCTCTGCCTTTCAGATATTGTCTGTATTTACGATTGAAAGCATTTCATATATGACGCAATGCTTTCAGTGAATGACGGTGTAAATGTGTTAGTGCATGGAGACAGCGGTAGATAACTGTATAGTGTGATGTGTGTTTATGATTCACCCGGCTGGGTAATGTTATCTCTCTATCTCTATCTTTTATATGTAGTATATATATGTATAAATTTGAGCGATGTCTATGATTTCATTTGGCAGACGTGTAGTTTTAAAAGTATATGGAGCAAAGATCCTTCAGATATGTCTAGCCATGTGACTTTTTCACCACGAGGTGGCACTATGTCATCGATAACTTGAAAACAGTGTGAGTCTAGCTTTCTCATGTTCCCAAATCATGGCTTTGAATCGTCTCCCTCATATTGTCCATGCAAACCCAAATATGAATACGTTTACTATCATTTTCCTTAAGTAAATTCAATCTACAGACCTACATTAACTGAGCCGTGAGCATTCTTGCAGTTTATTATAGTTAATTCTCATACTGGCCACTCCTTTAAAGGAGTACCTCTTGCTCTTGTGTGTATGTACTATATACACATAATCTAACAGAAATGATTAAGTGTGGGTTTTTTTGCTGTAAACTATTAACTTATAAACTCACATTGGTCTAGTGTGCCATCTGGCTTGAATGTTTTTGTGTATACAACTTCACCTACAGGTTTCTGAGTCTGATGTCACATCCTGCAGGGCACTGGAAAGACTTGGCAGACTTCCTAGCGGCGCAGCCTCCTGGGGCTGATTCAGCCAATGTTCCCACCCAGGAATCCTGGACGTCTGACAGAAAACAGACCCAACTCTCCCAAGGCCACTATAAGTCAGCCTCTCCCCTCACTCCAAAGTCTCCCCCTTATCCGAAAACCTCTCCCGGGGCCTTTCTTTATGCTTCTCTCAGACAAACTATCTTACAAATAGACATGCTTCTTCACCGCACCCCATGTTCACTCTCCCTGCCCTCTGCCCAGCTTCCCATCATAGCCTTGTCTTGCTTTGGCCTTTGAGCAATTGGGACAATTTTATTAGGTAAGACAGCCATGATTAATAGCCAAGTAGCATTTGCATGTACAATTTCAGGCTTTCATGTTGAAGCTAGTTGTTTTCTGACCTTGTCTGAGCATGTTTGGATTAAATGCTTCATCTTGAATACTTCTCAGATGTCAGTACAATAGGGAGTCATTCCAGGACCTGCACATATACTACAATTAAATGTTTTTAGGCTTTACAGATCAGAAGTACTAGTAAACTCAAACACACAAAAACAGATTCTCTCAGTATTTTTTTTATTTTATAAAAAGGGAATGCAATTAACAAACGTTTATGTACCTACATTAGTGTTTCAGATTGTACCGATTTAACACAGGCAGCGTGCTACTGGACACACAAGGCTATTGCACACAGGACATTTCATACAACACAAATTATACAAACTGTACAAAGATACGTACAACATACTTACAAACATACATAGTTATTTATATATTTATAATAAAAAAACATAGTCAGGCAACACAATGAAGTGATAGGTACACAGATTAAAACACCTCTCCATCTGAAAAAAAAACTGGGAGAAAGCAAACGTCACTGAAGCTGCCAAAGTGCTTTTCACCATTTCTACTTGGCCATCTAAATGTAAAAGTCAACAAGAAAACACTGAGGAAGAGAAGAGTTTTTAAATGTGTGTCTACAGGAAGAAGGCTAGTTTAACCCTGAACAACAGGAACCGGACAATGAAAAACAGGACTTCCTATGACTGAAGGAAGTTGCGTGTTGTAGGAAGTCAGAGAATGAGGATGAAGCTGACCTCCCTGGGGGCAGACCCCCCCCTTTGCCTTGCCTTTGAAACCGGATCTTCTCCCATTTTGTAGGCGTCTTTGGAAAGATGAGACGTATTAACACTTTTAGCTGCACAAGGCATATGGCTAGCAGATTAAACCAGGATGTTCAAATTCAACAAATTATTGTTTGTGGTGCTATTTAAGACTTCACAGTGAGATTGACGGACCCTGTTCATCCCACTCTTTGCTCACTTGGTAATTCAAAATGATGATCAATAATACTGTCAACAATGGAGCGCCTGCCCCAAACACTTCATACATACATTCAGCCTAATTCCCCAAGAGGAAGGCACAAACAGAAACAGTACATTGCCAGTACGTTGCTACAACACTGTCAGGACATTGGTCCCATTAGTCTGGACAACTGTCATTGAGTAAAATTCATCAGTGCCAACTCACTTCAGGAAATGTGCTTTCTGATTAGGCCTTCCTCAAAGGAAACTGTTAAGATACAAAAGACAACAGTAAAAGCAAGAGGGACAGATTATGAGGACAAATGAGGGAAGGGGTGTTAGTGATGGAAGCTGGAGCTGGAATATATCTTAAACATTAGCGCTAACAAATGAGTTAGAATTTCATGCATTAAATGTAAGCAGATTATGTAAGTTTGTTGTACTTAATCAAATGATTTTAAGCAAGGTTATATAGGGAATATATAGCCCTGGTTTTATTGAGGGAGTAATAATTTGGCTTCTATGGAATGCAGTGCTGAGTGAAGTTGATCACTGCCTCCGGTTCTGCAAAGAATTAGTGATAAATATGTAGGCCTAATGTATACATATATCAGTGAAAGAGTACTGTGGTTAATTCTTATAAAGGACAACAATCTCTGGAGAAATCTACAAAGTGTGACTTTGCGACCTTTGTACTGATGCAGATGCATAGGCCCAAAATAGTTCACCAGAGGTGTGATATCACACACATTATAATTCTGTTTTTTGGCTTCTAATATGGGTTTACATGTTAAGAAAGAAAAACAAAAGCAAGACAGGCATATACATGAAAATGGTTTGCAACTCCATGTTAATTTATCAGAGTACCCATGACAAAGCTATTTTCACATTTCTGAAATTTGAATGTTTTTTACTCCCCTGCATGGGTGAGTCGATTAAACGCTGATTGTGGATTCACACAGTTTTGATTGTAATACGAAAAAGTCTGGATTGTAGAACACAATGCCAGACATCTTTGTTCAGGATGTGCTTGCTTCTTTTTTTATATCTCTTTGTCTCATCACAGTCTCTCTACTTGATACACACACACGTGCACACATACATACACACACACACGCACACAAGCACCCTGATGCGTTTGCACCACATCAGACACAGGTGGTACAATCTTGCATGATGGGTGTGGTCTGGTGTTCATGTTTGTTGGTGCAGTGTTCCAGAGAGCTGGAGCTCCTTAGAGGGACCAGACAGCGGTCAGCTGGTCGTCCACTTTGCAGCACCCCCCAGCAGCACAACACACGCAGAAACTCTTTTCTCATGTCCTTACTGCGCAGTGTGTAGATCACTGGGTTAAGTGCTGAGTTCAGAGTGGCAAAGCCAAAAAAGATGTCTGCTTTGGAGAGGATAGGGCATAACTGTATCCTGCAGGATGAATCTAGGAGGAGGATGGTAAAAGCAGGCAGCCAGCACATGATGAAGACACCCAGCACTATGGTGACTGTTTTCAAAAGGGCATAGGCCTGTGAGTTGGTCGCTTCCTGGTGGCTGGAGCGTACAATCAAATAGATCCTCACATAGAGAATGAGAATAGAGAGTAGTATCAGGCTGAAAATGGTGACAACAAAGAGGATGTATTTCTTTGAGTAGAGTGGCAACACGGCTGAGCATTCAGGAAGGTTGTTAATACAGTTCCAGCCGATGATGGGAAGTCCTCCAAGCAGGATGGAGGTAACCCAGCAAGCTCCTATAAGGAGGAACATGCGGCACGTTTTGTTGGAGCCATACACCTTGACCTTGGTGATGGCAATATATCGCTCTATAGCTATCGCCAGCAAGCTCAAGACTGAAGCTGCCAGAGCAATAAATGCCGTGCCCTCCCGGATGAACCACTGCACGGGTACCAGCTCAAAGGTCTTTGACCCAGATAGAAAAATGTTGGCTATGTAAGCCGAGCCTGCCAGCAGATCTGAGAATGCCAGGTTGCCAATGAAGAAAAACATAGCAGAGTGGAACTTCTTGTTGCGGCAGACAGCAATGAGGACCAGGAGATTCTCCAGAATGATGATGGTGCAGAGTACCACGATGACAATGTTGAGGTTGGTTAGCACCTTTTTATCCTCACTGCGTTTGTGCAGGTCCTGGATGGTCATGTTTTTAGCAAATGCATAATAAGAGGGGATCAGACTCCGATTGTAGTACTGGGAATACTTGTTCTTCATGGTGACAGGGTGGTAGAGCACAGCGGCTTTACAGCAAAGATTCATTCACACAGTGGAGTTATGCACAGTGTCTAAGCCGATAATCATTGCCTTTAAGGAAAGGACAGGAAGAGGGCCAAGGCTGGGAGGGAGACTGCCTGTCCCACAGTCACGTCTCAGGAGCTCTATGTGGGTCACCTGCAGACACACAAAAAGGAAGAAAAGGCTTAGGTTACTGACAAGGGAAATTTTGTTGCACTAATGAAATAAACAGTGACAAAGCAAACATACATTTTTAGTAAAGCAGTGTACTTGCCAAAGTCAGTCCTCTAGCAAAACAGAGTATCCAGGCAACAACCTATTCCTCAGTACTCTGTAATCTGTACTCTGTACAGTGGAAACTTAACATATTTTTAAATGTACTTGAAGAGGACTCCATTGTAATGACCCAAAGTGAAAGGGTGGAGGAACAGCAATAGAGCAGAGCTGAAAAACAAAACCCCCTTGATATCATATGTCCTTGAGGCAGTTTAACAGATAAACAGGTTTGAAAGATTTGGCATTTACATTTATAGTAAATCTCAAACCGAGCACCCACACAGGAAGATAGTTGCAGCTTGTTGCAGTCTACAAGGAATGGAAAACTAATAATTCATTGGCTTACAAGAAATTTGTATTATTATCATAAAAAATGACTCTGGGGGGAAACTTTATTTTGCTCTGAGGGTAATCAACAATCAAAGATCTTCCCTGCACAGGCAGAGATCATCTTCAGGTAGAAGAATAACTGCTCTATGAGGCAGAGTGCTGGTGCTTAGACAAACGGCTCCACTCGCAGACTGAAGAGGACATTCCACTAACCCTGTCCGAGCACTCGGCTGTCAACACACAGCATTGTTGCGGGGAGCAAACCATTCCACTCCAGTGAGCTACCTCTTGAAACTTCAGCATAGCTTGTGGATCAGCCACATCTCTTCATCCTGACCTGCCCATTTCAGCCGGTTCACAAAAGCAAAGTAACAGCAAATCAAATAGATACTTGAGAGGCAAAGGTGGGAACTTCTCTGACAGCATGATCATAATAATTCCTACACACACACACACACACACACACACACACACACACACACACACTCACAAAATTAGATTATGTATTCTGGTGCTTTATGTTGTTATAAACACTTTTTAAAAATCATCAAAATCTACAAGCAAACAAGTACATAAACAAGCTTACAAGTGTGAAGCCAATGCAAGAAACCTTTGACCTAATAAAATGTAAACTTATATAATTACACAAATCTTGTGAATCACTAATGTGGCTTCAAATTACTGAGACAACTGTTTTAAAAAGGAGAAACCTATAAACCAAATGAAATAAAAATGGACTGCAGCTACAGGGCTGAAAACAAAGGAAAGTTGGAGGCTCTGGAAATCTAATTAGAGGTGGAGCTGGTGTTTTAAACCTGTCAAAAGTAACAGGATCCCTCTGCAGGCTAGCTCCAGAGGTAATTCAACACTGATGCTTCCACTGCTTGTCTTCACAGCTACACTGGATGGCTGCAGCAGCTATTAACAGGAAACCTTTAGTCAAAACTGCATGCTGCATGAGGCAGAACCTCTACTCTGTCTGTTCTGCTAGGCTTTGACTCAAAACCCGAGAGACTGAAAGATGGAGAGGGAAACGAGACAAAGCCAGACAGAGAGCATGCATGTGGAACGGCATCTGGACACAAAGGCAGGAATCTGAAACATCACTACCATGACGTGCCCACACACACAAACTCATCCATGTGACGTGTGGCACCACACAGAACTTAACTCTACACGTGCACAGACATCTCTTTTTCACACCTATTGCTAAATGTGACAGATGTAGACTAGTGTAGCAAAGCCCCTGCATACAGGCGAATTCAACACACAGCTGTTATTGGTTGCCAGTAATAAGCAGCGCACTGTTTCCTCAAGCAGGAAGAAAGAACAATAGTCTCCTTCAGCGTGCAAAGCATTGCCCTTCAGCCTTAATAATGGGACAGCACACTTCCATTTGGCTGCTGTGTCTGTATCATAGCAGATATTTATTTACAGTTGAGCTCTCCCTTATCAGAGCTCCTGTATCAGGACGGCTGGTCTACCCCCCATCCTCTTAGCTCCATTAATAGACACAAATAGCAGGCTTGAGGCTGAGCACATGTGCCAGCTGCACCAGCGTAATTACATTAGGTTGCATTATTGCAATGTGTAATGATTTTATTAATGTAAAAGTCATCTGATATAGACCAGCTCTGTATCTCCACAGTCCCTGCTGAGGGAAAAACACGCTGGATTCACTTCGTTTATATTGGTTTTTCTCTCAGCTCTGCCAGGTTTTCTCAGGAAAGTGGACTTTCCATGTGTTGTGTAGACAGCTTGAGGTCCTCCTTTCACCAAGGAGTCCTTGCAGTCTGTCATCAAGGGATTTCACAGTGTGTTTGTATGTGTGTGTGTGTGCATGTGTGTGTGAAACCTGATGGGCTGGTTTGCCTAGAGCACTGTCTCGTCGCAGCCCTGCCCCTCTACCTGCCGTGTGCCATTCAGATGTTTCAATGGTGATTGGATGACAGAAGTGCAGACTTCCTGCTATGTAACCCCCCTCTTTCCAAACCCATCCACAAAATTGTGCCCTGTGTTCGACCCAGACATCACTGTCACAGTTCCACAATAGACATAATACATTGTCAAACATTTTGTCACACTGTGTCAACCAATGACTATTTCCTCACTAAGACAATGGACAACAACAGCAGTGCAAATCCAAAATAACCTCACTTCACTATATCAACTACTTCAGGTATTTAAAAGAAATTGTATACTACTGCTACTGTTTATAGAATACTAAAAGTATACTTAGTATTTTATGAAGGTATTATTTCAAAAAGAACTAAAGGTATTATTATTTTAATTATGAACAATTTTGCACTTCAAAATTGCTCAAAAGTATATTTAAATAAATTCATACATTTCATATCAAATGCTGTGTCTCATAATTATTTTTGGAACTTTCTACTGTATATGCTTTTGCATTTAATGCATATATGCATTTAAGATATACTGTATTTCAATGTAACTTAAATATAATTTATGTGCAATTAGGTTGCATTAATAGTTTTTAAAATTAGACTTAAACAATACTTTAAATGCATTACTTTGTGACAGCATATATAAGCGCAGCTTGATTATTCAAAACTGGAATGTGTTCTCAAGTTGTTCCATAATGACTTAAACATCATGTAAATATAGCATTTACATAACCATAATAGAGCAATGCATTTACTAAATATATTAAAGTTGTATTAAGTTGTTCCAAAGTAATACATATATGTAAGCATATAGATGTTGGAAGTAAATGTATTTAAAGTACTTTTTAAAATTGCAAACAGGAGTTTTGTTTGTTGCTCAAATGTCATAGCACTGTGATGTAGGTGGTAGTGTAGGTGGTTGTGTAGACGTTTAGTTTCACAAATAATACAATATCCTGTCAGGATTTCATAGCAGAGCTTAGGTGCTGTAATAGAACATGATGAAAGAAATAACTGTGGACAGGAAGTTCAAAACGGATGACAAAGAGACAAAGGATGTTAAACAAGAGATACGGCTCTGTATCATAAAATCTGCACCTGTTTGTCATCATTTGAGAAATAGTTCAGAGATACTCTTGTAGTGCAGGTTCACATGAACACCATCTACCAGCTTCACAGCCATGCCTACTTTCACAACCACATAAGCATTGCCAACCATGGAACCACAGTTGCATAAAGGTGCATATAGTGCACATATGTTTTTGCAAAAACAGACCCAAAAACAGATCCAAAAACAATTGATGGTTGCTGCTGAAAGCTGACCCTTATTCTTTCATAATCCTAACAAGAGACAGAGCTCCCCTCTCCATCATGGGAGTGAGGGTTGCACAAAAGCCACAGGTGTTTTTCTCAGAAACACCTGATAAGCCCTAATTAGCAGAATGTCTGCTCACCAAAAACCAAGGCAACGCTGTCCCACTACAACACCTGCTACCTGTCACACTCTACTTAAACCTGGCTCTACTTTCTCTGGGGGAAAGCACTTAAAACAAAGACACAGCATGCATGCCCATATTTCTGTATACTCAAACATTTTGGTCTACACTGTCATAAATTGCTGGAAAAATAAGGCCAAATTCTAACAGTAAAGTACCGTTTCTAAATATGGTAAAATACCGTAAATTTTGATGGTTTTGTAGCCAAAACCAATAACAGATATTAACAGTAGGCTACTGTAAGATTTGACAGTAAAATACAGTATTTTCATTTTCACTACCGCAGTAATGGAGGGACAGAAACCACATTCAGCCATCAACATCATTTCATCACCATTCATCCCCCTCTGTGGTATCAAATAAAAAGGTCAGGAACATCTCACTCAGAAAACAGAACTACATTTGTTCATCAGAAAATTTTCATGTAGTTTTCTTCAACAGCTGGAAGTTTGAATTACTGGTATTTAAACATTATTTTCACTGCTGTTTGCAAGTCTAGTTTAAAGATTATATTTGGATGACTGTTTTCTCTTACACTACATATCAGTGAACGCTAACGTTAGACCAGCCTGATCTATACCTATACCTTGTTTATCCCACTTGCATTTCATAATTAATAATAGATTTCTATGTAAAGCTCATAACAGTTGAAGTTGATTCAAATATGAAACCAAATTGGTTAAGATATTTTGGCTGCTGAGCCCCGAAAGACAGAGTGGAGTGGTTATATTGGTTATTTTAGCTCAACCACAAGTGTTTTTACGCTGTTGCTAGGTCGCTGAAAGGATTCTGTAGTTTGTTGCCAAGCTGTGCTAAAACCTGGGGCATAATAGGTGATTTCCAGGCAATACTGTTTACTCATACAAGTGTTACGTGTTGTTTTCAGGAATTTCAGCGCGGGAAAGTCATTCCTAAGAAGACAAACAAGCTCACAGTGAGCTCATTACCACTCTTCTAAAGAACTTCAGAAAAAGTTTGTTAGGTAACCTTTTGTAAAATATTTCTCTCTGCCATTAAATTGTTTAATTTCTCCTTCTATGGCTCTGTGCTTGATTTTTTCTCACTCAGTGAGCTGTGAGCCTGGAAACCTGGATGCTGACCTTCTGCCAATTAAAACAGAGGACATGTTAAGGCATTAGAAAATTTTTTATCCTGCAATCTGTTTATTTGTGCTTTTAACAGTAGTTTGCAAAGCAGTTTCTGTGGATGTTTTGCTGGCAGCTCAGGATATTCTAATTAACAGATTTACATTGACCCCCTGTAGAAGGGCATGAACCTTGAGAATTATATTTTTAAACATACTTAAATATACTTGACATATTTGAAAGCCTTTGAATAAATGTTCAATTCCAGATGTTAAGGGTTGCGCATTTTTAAATGGAACACTGAGCTGATCTCATTACTGGACCATTAAGATTGAAGACATATTGTTAGTTACAGTATATGTCTGCAAATAATAGTTGTTTTTATTAATATGAATAAGAAGAAAACCTTTCAGTTGTTTACTGTAACATTTAGAGTAAGAAACTATTAATGTAGATTACAATACAACACTGTAAAAATACTGTATATTACTGCAGGCCCAGCTACACAATCAAACTGTAAACCTCATATTCCACAGCAGAATACTGTTTTGACAGTAACTAAATTCCGGTAGTGACATTGTAAAAAAAAAAAAAAAAAAAGGTACAACACTGGTGACCACAAATGCCAGCTGTAGTTTACTATAACTTTGTGGGTAAATTTGTTACTGTGATAAGAGCGGTGCCAGTTTACAATAGCTTATCTTGTTTCCATTTGATTTGTTTGCTGTTTGTATAAGCAGAAGAATCGCTTTTGAGAAGCTTGTGGTCTGGAACATCCTGTAACACATCTTTTTCCATCTGCCCTTCACACTCCATGCACAGAAGCCGCTGTAGTGGCAACATTGTGAGACAGCATGGCCGAGTGTTTCTTCACAGAGCGTGCTCTAAAATGTCAGTAGCATGTGACTATAACAGAAATGTCTTTGTTAGGAAAAGTTAATCATATATTTAAGGAGATTTAATGACTTCCTGCACTCTCTACGAGACAGTAGGCCTTTCTTGGAATAGAGACTTCATCCCTCCTCGGTTTTGAGAGCAATAGATATAGATCATGGATACACAGAAAGCATCTGCTGCTGTGATTTGTCCTTTCCTGTTCTCCTCTGCTCCCAGTATCCACCATCCTCTAACTGACCTGGCCACCAAAGGACACACTGTGGGGTGCTGCTCACTCAACCATAATGACCAGCACTCATATGAGGAAGAAATATAAAGACTACAGGGAGATTGCAGCTGTGTGTGAGGCATGGAGATTGTCTGCTAAAAAGCAAAACAATGCTTTAATTCTTAACACTAAAATAGGATATACTTTTAAAGATGTCCTCTGGGGTATTCCCACTGAGGTAAACCAAAAGGTTTAAATGTATCTACATATAGCAGAAGTACAGCGGAAGAGCTGAACCTTCAGAGAGGAAAATTCCGTATGCAAAAGACAGCAAGGTAATCAGAAAGTTTCCCAAGTCAAGTGTTGACATGTCAGACACACAGGAGACAACACAGGTAACTATTTCCACCACAAAGTTTCACCACCGCTACCACAGTAGCTTCATTTCTAAGGAAATGATAATAGCGAAAGATGCAACACCCACAGCTTTTTTTTTCTCTTCACTTTTCTGTCTCTTACTTTATCAGTGTTGACATACTATACCTTCTTATATTTAAACAGCCAGTACAGCCCTCCACTAAGCTGTCAAACGCCACTGCATACATGGATCTGTTAAGGAAGGCCCTATTTTGCATTGAGTGGCTCCATGCAGTCATGCTGAAAACATAGGCACGGACTGTATTTGCTGGCAGGTGGCTACAGCGTCTCTCTGCCGCTGTGTCTATCGCTGAGCCCCGGGGCTCTGTGTGTGGAATCTTTTCACATTAGCACAGCAACACTATTGATTGACCGCAGTCAATTTCCAGGAAAAAAAACATTAATGTTTCCAGACCTAGTGTAACTGGGATGAAGAGGATTCATGTTGCTGCTGTGACATGACTGAGCACAGACTAAATAGTCACACGTAGTGTCTCTCATTTAGTAGTGTCTCTTCAGTATGGTCGAAAAAGGCCCCGAGCAGTCCTCACATCCTCAGTCATGACTGTTGAAACTTATCTTGAGCTGGCTCTGTTATCTATGTTACGTGCCTCAATGCAGACAAGCGCACTGATAAAACTGATGCCAAAATCAGTAACGATAAAAAAGGACAGCTGACATTAAAAAACAGTATTTTTAAAAACAAATCATGTTTGAGGTCAAACTGAAAGCATCAGCAACCTCAACTTCCTACTGTGGTACAACGTACCATTTGCTATTCAGAGTACAAATACACGCACTTCAAGACCTCAGGACCCAGACCGCTTCATTACCAGCACTACGGTACTGTACTACAGTACAGCACTACTACAGTCATCCACAACACTAAATGCCTCAAAAAGCAGATTCATAAATGCTCTCTTTAGCAATGGACAGGCAGCATTAGAGCAAAGAACTTCTGTTCTTCCTCATCTGTTTGACTAGATAATTACAGGTGTTTACTCATATTTTCTGCACACAGGAAATCAAAGTAGTAAAATCTAGAGACACTGACAAATTCTGGCAGTGATTTCACTCACTGCAGCCTTGTACTGTAAAAAGGAAAGCGTGGGCAGTGTGCGGAGGAGTAAAAATACTGGCATATACGTTGGTACAGTCTGTTATTTTGAAACACCAGCAGTTCATGAAATCACCAGACAAATAAAAACTAGGAGTTTCAAGGGGAAGTGCAAACGAGAAAGACGAAAGCCTGTTTTAGTGTCGCGCTGAGACTTGCACAGTCGTGAGGCAGGACAGACAAGAGAGATATGAGATGGGGGGCCTGCAATATCTCACAGTTCCTAGCTTGGAGAGGAACTGAACAGGGGGAATAACAAATTTAACAGAAAAAAAAGACTTGGCAAAGAAATGTCTGCAACTTGCCAAACCATGTCCCAGACATACACAAATCAGATCCTTTTTTGTGACTTCAAAAAAATATATAAATATATAAAGAAGTATTATGCTATCACAAATTTGCATCAGTGTCATGATAACAGCATCATGGCATGAGATGAGCAGCAAAGAACAAACAGTTCCTTTTTATTGACAGAATAAACGGTTCCCTCTTGTTTTTTCCACTCTGTTCTAGATTTAATTTTAGCATCAAAAGCAATCCCTCTTCTGTCTTTGTCCGTTATATGCTAACACAATCATGCTTCATTAAAACTGTGTATAAGCTGCTAGATATAAGGGGAGTGGGTGTCCCCAATACATGTGGTTTCATCATATAATTAGGGATTACCCTTTTGCTCGTCAAACAGTTTGACAGTTTGGGTACAGCCTCTCGTGAGGGTCCAGTCTGTCAACACAGTTCTATCATCAACAAAAACGTTTTTTATTGTGTGTTTCATGGTGACTCATCTCGTCCTCTCTTCTTCTCCTCAATCGGTTCATCTCTGCAACTTTGCAATGCATGTGTTTATTTATGGCAGCTGTTCATGTGCTGTGGGGCTCTTAGAGTAGCGGTGAGAGGAGCTGCAGACAAAGAGCTGCATAAAGAAGGGCATCATAGAGCCTCAGGAGCCAAAGCCCGCATGACCAGCAGACACCCTCCTCCCCCCCCAGTCTGTCCCACTGGGGGTGGGGGGATCTCCAAGAGTGGCGCCTCAGAGGCAATTACTATAATATCTTCACCCTCTGACCATTTCTGTCAACTTAAAGTCACCGGCTTCCAAATTATTCATGTTTTTTATATTGCTCTATTTTGCATATTTCCCTTTTATGCTGCTCTTGGATTTGCAGAGCCACACCGTCCTCACTCTAACACCCCCTCCTCCCCTCGTATATTTTCAACTTCACCACAGACATCAAAAGACAAGGCCATAAAGATGTCATTAAAACATCAAAAAGGATTTATTTAGCACACATCTGGGGCAGACATGTTCTTATACTCCCCTATTAAAGACTTCATTACAGCACATGCTGTGTGCAATCAGCTCTCCATTCAAGAAACTCTGGAGCTCTGTAGCAAGAAACTACTGCATGTGCATCTTAAATCCTCTTGTCAAAATGTGCAAAAATGTGTGATGTTTCATGCAGCTTTACTAATAATTTTTTTAAAAAAAGTATGATTATCATCCCTATCATTAACGCCTGAAGACACATTTATGTATTTCTACAGCATGCAGAATGTGTAACTGATGTGCAAACTGACCTGAGATTTTCTCATCACGAAAAGGTGAAAGGTTCTCAGAATTCAAGCTTAACATGGTACAGCAGTAAACCGCACATAAAGATGCTCTGCTGAGAATCAAACGGGTTTGCATGTGTAAAGGTGTAAGCTAGAGTTAACCACATGGAGCCCTTAACACTGGTACAGGACATGTGCACACAAACTGTTATGATGCAAAAAGAAGTTGGGTCAGGTGTGGCTTGCCTGCATTAGAAACCTCAGGTCTGAGGGCTGACGTGTGCTTGATTCAAGTTTCAGTCACAATGTCCTTCTCACACCTTCCCATGTTCTTGTCTTTACAATGAGGTCTCCCCTAATGAATGGCTTTGAACCCTCTGTTAGGTCTCTTTTGTCCTCCTATTCTACTCTGTAGCAAGACCTTGAACTCCACCCCTTCTCATGTTCTGTTGCCTTGTTGGAAAACTGTGAGGTTGCCGTGAGAGAGCTTGTGATTGTTTGTTGCAGGCCGTGTCAAGAAACACAAGACATGACAACATATATATACATGTAACTGTGTATGTTTGTAGCAAGGAGAGTTGCTGTGACTGTGACACTGAAGTTTGTTCCACTCATGTTGCTGTGATTTCCAGTGGATCGTGACAGAAAGTCACAGGACAGCATGGCAAAATCAAAGACATAGCAGAGGAGAGGGCAGGAGAGAGAAGACACTGTCGACAAAGCAAAGCACCACACAATGGAAAACGATACCATCTACACAGGCTAACACACAGGGGGCACAAAGCCGCCCTGACTGCCTCTGCCTAGCACCCGCTGATAAGATGTTAAATTGATGGAGGCCCTCCATCTCTCCTCATGGTCCAGCATAGAAAAACAGCTCCAGACTACTCTGGCAAACACAGATCCATTAAACACAGCTCTGTTGTTGGAGAAAAACATGGTTGCCTGGAGAGGGAACATTGTTGTGTCCACACATTTCACAGTGTTTCCTCTATATTTTATACAATTTAAGGATTTCTTGCTTTAAAGAGCAAATTTATTTCTTGAAAATCTCTTGTGATGTCAACATTCATAGGTCTCTTTGTGAATGTAAATATAATATATTTGCACACAGTTACGACTTGCACTTAAAAACTAGTGACTGTATGCATGAAAAGAGACCTGAGGGTATTTAAAGTTCGAGAGTTTTGGAGGCAACAATTTTCCTGGCAACATTAAGTGAGTAAAAAAAAAATGTAAAGAATTGGGCCCACAGCAGCTAACTTTTTTGTGCGGATTCACTGTGCCTTATGCAAGGTTTGGGTAGAGTGACTTGCCAAGGGACATTTTGCAACAATAACTGGTCAAAAGTGAGTATTGCTGTGTGGCTTTTCAGTGGGTATGAGAGAGCAGCTACTTGACTTTGACCGAGGCGCGGCTCATCTGAAATGTTTGAGCAGTTGTCATATTAGTTTAAAGTAAACAGCATCCACTTCCACTCAATCTGTCTGTTCCAATGGAGCAGTCTGGCCTCTATCATGACCCGGCTTGTGTTTGGCTGGAGGTTAATTCCATCATGTCTTTAAGCTTGGAAAGACTAATGCCAAGGCATTTGCAAGATAAACAATCTCAATGGCTATTTCTAACGAACAGGCTATCCCAAAACAAGGCTTATTTTTAAATCTAAAAGAGCTTGTTAGAAGGAGAGATGTTAACTTTCAGCAATTTCCACACGAAACGAATGGCTTCAACAGGCCCTTTAGACCTCTGAGCTCCAACTGGCTGCATGGGACAATTCAAAATCCAAGAAAACTGTTTCCAGCTTACTCCTGGTTTTTTGGGGAGGTGGGGTGTTGAAGTAATCCTGTTGAGTTTTCCAGCTGCACAAACAAAGCTGACTGGATAACAAAGGCTTCCAAGAGAGAAAAAGAAAGAGGAGGAGGAGTTCTCCAAAACCACAGCATCTCCATGTGTACCTGCTCCAAGATTGCTCTGGGGTGCAGCGTTGAGAATGACCAGAAATAAGGAAACCACGACATGACCACACTGATTAAGCCCGCCGCTAGAACAGACAGTATGAGGTTGTTCCCATCCAGTTCATAAATCACACTGTATAACCCAAAGAGAGGTTGCAAAGTGCCGTTGATCCCATCCAAAGCCACAGTAGTAACCAGAGACCTTCTATTCAATGTATTTGTCAACTGTATGAAAGATTATGTGTAACATATAGAGCAACGTCGCAAAAAGCAAAATGCCAGTCAGAGCTCTACAAACCATTTTCAGCATTATTTCCAACTGGCAGCATTTCGGAACAAGAGCTGGCCCAAGCTTGAAATGTGACAGAAGAAAAACAGCCTTATCCCCACTTTAAAAAGCATCAGGAAATCCTGGCATGCTGCTACAAGCATCAGCGCCTGGTCATGGGGGGGTCTTATAGTTTGTCCAAGTCCCTCAAGTGGAAAAGGAATGTAACAGGAGACTTTAAAGCTAATGGAGTCTTTCATTGGGTAAAACACCTTCCTAAAAAAAAAGTCCGCCAAGTATCAGCTTATGTAAATGTTTATATGATAATCCGAACAGAACTGACATCATCTTCATGCAATTCAGAAAGGTTGTTTTGAAAAGGAGAGACAGATAGGTTAAGTAAGTGTGCATATGTATTCCTTCTACCTGCCAGCAAAGAGCAAGCACAGTCTTTAGTGACATCCTTTTCCTCAACCGTGTTCACTTTTTTTTTCAAAGGAGATATTCGCATATCTAACTATCTCAGATGCAGGTGCCTTGGAAAGTATCACTTCAGTCATGGGAAAAGGAAGATTCTGCACCCTGCTCTTGTTCAGCATATTAATGTTTCAGTCCCTCTGGACCTTCTTCAAGAGTATTTGAGTATAGAAGAGTTCCTTTCTCAAGACTCAAGCGTGTTCACAAAATGGGTAAAAAGCAGCAGAGGACGCCATATTTATTTCTCCGCTCTGAGACACTCCCAGCTCTTGGCTGTGAATCAGAAACTACATGCTGTCAGCTGTGTGTTGTGACTTGCGCTTCGGCAGCTTGTGAACAGAAGGCGTTTATTTTGCTCCAGCTGCCACACCCAAGGAAAGTGTTTTTCAGGCTAAGGGGGGAGTACCAGCTAGAGCAACTCTTGAGCCTGTAGAACACAGATGGCTGTCCAGGCACAGTACTATTAATATCACAGAGAAAGGGCCAAAAGCAATGTAAAAATATCTGCATTGTCTCCTGTGATCTGTCATGCTTCCTATTCTTAAGTTATGTATTGACCTCTGACTGGTTTCATTTAACCAGGTAAAAGCCAGGACGCCTCTGGCAAGTCACTCCTCTGATCTTTCAATGTTGTTACCCCTCGGATCAGGCTGAATAAAGTGGTGCGTGTAGACAACAAAAGAGAAGTCAGTCTCCCTATGGAAAAGCCTTCTCGCTGCTTCCTATTAGCAGACCGCTCCCAGGCCCAAGCTGAAACCCGAGCATCCTTCAGGGATCGACACCACCCACCCGCCACCCATCTCCGCCTTCAACCCCCTAGTGACCTGTCCCAGTAAAAAAAAAAAAAAGTCCCACAAATCCAGTTCCCACCATAGAATTATCATTAATTTATTTATCCGTCCATGCACTTACACATCTATTTATTTATTCAACTCATCTATTTGTCTCCATTTCTCACGCTATCCCTGGCAGTTCCCATTGACAAGGGTCTGATTACAGTCATCTCGTAGAGGAAAGCGGGGCCACTGAGCACAGTGAGCTGGGTCAGCAACACGCAGATCCTCAACGCATGATGTCATGGGCCGCTGGAGTGAGCCAGTCTCCCTGTGCCCTGACAGAAAAGATTTTAGAGTTCCTCTATATAGACTAGTAAGACTAAAACCATGTGTGCTCCACAACTCTGCGAAAGACTTGCATCTGCCTGGAGCTGTGGGGTGTCTGGCCAATAAGGCTGTATGGATCTATTCGCAGCACCCTGGGGTTTCTCTCATCCTGGCCAAGGATGGTGAAGAGTGTGAACGCGTGTGTGAAGAAGCCTAGCTGTGGTCAGGCCTGGTGGAGTGGCGGGTGTTGTTCTGGTGCAATGAGCCATGTGGTCACATGGGCCAATGCAGACGGCCGGCTGGCTGTATCATGCCCTGTATCATGCCCTGTCTCCATCCGGTCCAAGGCATGCTGGGAGAAGCACCTGAGTCCCAAGACAGCCGTGTACACCCCAAACAAACCAAGCTGCTCTCACCCAACACTGACATCAGTGAACCTGCTGACAGGGCCTTCCGCACTTGATAGTTCTCTCTTAACACTGCTGAGCATGCTTCCTCTCCTCCCCCTTTCATGATGTTATCAAAGATAACAAGATACTTGCTAGTCTAAATTTAACAGGCTTTGTAGCATCCGTCTACATTTCACAGTCTGATTTCTCACCCACTAACCTCAACCAGAACTTGAGATAATGTCAGCACATTCGCAAGCCTTACTGCATTTAAGACAACCTGCTAATGAGTTCCACACCATGCAGGCTGAACCAGACCAACCACAGGATAAAGGATGACGGATGGAGGCTTTTATCTGGGCAATAAACATTAGTTCCCCCACCTTATCATCTTATCTCACCGTGACTTGAGGATTCTCCAACAACAGGATGCCTCACTGGACTGCTGACACCTACCTCTCTGCAGGGTTTACTCTTTAGGAAACACCAAGCAGCTGTTTAGTCAGTATGACCTTATAGTGGTGATGAGATACTGAACTGGGAAGAGATACAGAAAAGTTCTGCAAATATTCGCAACAAATTTAATTTCAATACTGTAAATATACAACTACAGCACATCATTATAATAAAAAAATGCATTGTATTTAAAAGGTGTATTCAATTCTTTTTGCTGGTGTTAAATCTCTGACAACAATATACTGTAATCTCTTAAGACTTTGCATGTTAAAGCTCTGTGCTGCCTTTCTCTGGGGAGCCCATCTCCAACCCAAGAGATTTACTCCGGTGCATGAGGATAATGGGGGCTTTTGTCTTATTAATACATCCTTTCAAAACAATGCCTTCTTTAGAGTGACGGATGAACAAGCCTCAACACCATCGGAGGGGTCAGAGCGGGGGGGGGGAGGGGGGGGGGTGCACAGCAGGCTGCGCAACGGCTCTAAGGAACTATGTGTGTGTGTCTGTGTGTGTGTGTGTGTGTGTGTAGTGTGTTTGGAGGCCCCTGCGAGGACGCGCCTGCGATGCACGCAGCTCACCAGCCTCTGACAACATGATGCAGCAGACTGCACTGACCCCACCGTATGATCTGTGCTATAACCCCTGAGTGTTAATATTTAACACCGCACTATGTTATTCATTAAAACACACACACTGTGTTTAACAAAGGCAGCTGTCACATCTGAATCCAAATATTCACCCTGGCTGAAGGCTGCAGTGTTTCTACTTGTGTTGCCATCCCGCTGTCATGGGTGCTTGAGAGTCCACGGCACATTTTTGAGTTTTTGAGCGTCAATAAAGACATTCACTTTATTAGTTACTGGTCGTTGATAGCCTTATCAGGGGGAACTTCATAAAGCTGACGTGTAAAGGTTTACATGCTTGATTGTTCAGCCTAACAAATTGAACAAATTAATAATAAACTGTGTACGTTTAATAATTTTTTTTTTTACAGTAATACGCAAGACGCACTAGATCCTTTTGTTAGGTTGCTGCAGCACATGTATATACACTGTCATACACAATATTTTTGAGAAGGTGCCATTACTTACCCCATGAGAGATACGGGCTACTACAGCAGCGAATATACTCTCAGACAAATGTTTGTCTCCAAATGTCCTCACATGTGGTCACCGGTTTCCACATAAAGTTTAGCGCTTTCCCCTGCTCCGGTCGAGAGGCACCGATGACAATCAAAACTTTGGTGGCGGACTAGACGGCGTGTCTTGTCTAGTCAATGGTAAATCCATACCGGTCTGTGAGCCACCGCGGAAACAAAGCAAAAATCACTGAAAGCTCGAGAGAAAAAAAAACCCAAGAAAGTAAAAAGTGGATGTGTGATGATCGCACTTTCTCTCTTCTCGCTCTAATCCAGCAGTCCGTCTGATTGTCCTCCTGGCTCTCTCTGGGAACAACAGCTCCACGGGGCTGTGGAGCGTCGGGGAGGCGCGCACACAATACGCGGTCACACACACGCACACACAAACACACACACAAACACACACCCACACACACGCGAGGCACAGTATGGAAACGTCATAGCCTATGCCCATAAATCGCCTCAGCGTTTAAAATCTAAGGTTGATGCGGATTTGTGGACAACAATTAATATGGAAAATAGTTTTAAGCCTATTTCTGGACCGTTCCCCCCACTTTGGAGCACACAAATGAAGTCCAGATGTTCCACCTCCACACTTCCTCTCTCTCTCTTAGCAGCATGAACCAGAATCCTCACTTTTCAACTCATCCTGGCTCAGTTTCCTTTGTGAGCAGTGGCCAGCTGTAAATGCATAAACTACCTATAGCTCCATGACAGAAATAAACATCAGCATTTAAGCTGCGCCTGCTTCTTTAAGATTTTTGTTTTCCTAACTAACCACAATTTTATTTATTGTTTCTGATGAGTCATTCCTGTAATTTCTACATTTATCCCTCAGGTCTGGGTAGCTATAATAATGAGGGGTGAGGTGAAGGTAAGTCAGGGCTTGTTAGTCATCAGGGCTGCACCTAGACATACAGCAGTGCAGGTGCTGGATCCTGTGAAAGAGCCTCTGTCCAACCCCAGAGGAGGTAATAATGTCTTCACAGTCATTACGCTGAAAGCCAAAGTCATCCCAAGTGGCTATGATGTCATGTGTCTGTGATAAGAAGATGGAGCTGTGTAATGTTGTTATAGTTTATTACTTAGGCTGTCTAACAAAACATATAGGAGCTACCTGGCTTCTGTGTTTAGCAACATTTATTATGTGAGCAAAAGAAATAATCAAAAAGAAATAAGCGCTATTAGATTTTAATTAGGAATTGTGTGCAAATTTGTGTTTTGTTTTTTCAATAATGGACAACTCATGCTTGAAAAAAAGGTGAAAATGAGAACGGAAACTGGAAGACTTTGATGAAGCAGTCGGCTGTGATGATACAGAGCTGAACTTTTTGATATCTGTCCTTTTACAATGACCACAGTCAAAAGAGCGGAAAGCAAGAGGGACTTCAGATTCCTACATGTAGCCTCTCTGAATGAGAGCAATTACCGACGGGAAAACACCTCACTGCTCATCAGACAGTTCACTTATGAGAGTGAATGACATGAAACATCCCCAATAGCCCAATAGAAATAACCAGTAGTTCCCAAATGAGTCTTGGCGCGTCTGGTCTCCACTGAAGAGTTTCGACCACTTTGACTCATGTCTGCTGGTGGTTGACAAGGGTGAGAAAGGACTGAAGATTGTGAAATCCACTGTCATCGCACTCATCTCTGTTGTCCCTGCATCAGCTAGTATGTGGCAAGTACTCATTCTGAAGAAAAGAGAAGAACTTTTGGGGGAGGAAAAAAAATCATAATCTTTGCACTTTTTCTGTTGCGGTTAGCAAAATTTGTCAAACAGCACTTTAATGGTGCGATGTTTTTGTTTTCTACACTCTGTGCTCTCAGCTGAAGTGCTGGCAGGTTGAATAGGCAGTGTGTAATGGATGTGTATCAGACAGCCTTTATGGACTGACTGCTCACTGTCAGCAGTTTATGATGGGACACTTTTCAGAAGCCGCTCCATTAAAGCTGCCCCACTGCTGTGTCTCTCACCAAGTTTAGGGGAGGGGTCGAGAGCCCTGACCTCACTTCCTGTAGGGGCTCCTCACAAGCATTCCATTGTCTGTGAGAATGTGCACGGGCTCAGGGGACTCTGCACATCTGGCAGCTGTTATTAACAACCTCCTATACCCGCCCCCTCACCCCCTGAGGAATATTACAACATCTGCTGGTGGATGTGCACCCCAAAATGCACCTCAAAATAAAGTCTCTCAGATGCTATTTTTTCATGAGCCTCTGCTCAGGTAGAAAGCTACATTACATTCTAGAGATTTCTAAAGCTTGACACCAAAAGGTGCAACATGAAAGCAATAGTTCAAATACATTTATTCGCTTTCTTGTGGAAAGTGAAGTGAGAAGACTTATACTTCCTCACTGTTTTAGAGCTGTATCAATTTTCTCATTTCACTTGGCAAGAAAGAAATCCCTTCCAAATGTCACCTTTACACCACACAGCCTGCGAAACGGCCTCGTTTACTAGACGCATACAGACAGACAGACTGCGTTCACATGACCTTGGTTTGAACTTACCGCAAGTGGGACAGTAAGCAGATTTTAAGTCAGAGAAATGAAAGCAGTGACATAAAGTAGGTAAAGTAAGTTGTACATCAGATGTTCAACACATAAGAAAGACATTACTATTCATCTCTATTGACCTTTTTTTCAAAGAGCTCAAGACCCAAAAAGGCAAAGCGGTCTAAATATTCTATGTTCCTACTTTTAGACACGAGATTACACTGGGAAAGTCATTAACAGTAAACTCTAAAGTTCTCAGGCCCTGTGTTTTGTAAGCTGGGAAACTTTAATGCACAGTAAGCTATCCGTTCAAAGCACATCTAAAGATAAAACTGTTTCCATTTCAGAACAGAAATACATATAGAAAGCGAAGGGGAAGATCTTCCATTGCTTCCTCTGTTTCTGTTTCCTCTTTTCCACACAGATGCTTTGACCAAAGTTAAAAGAGTATTTTTAGCTCAGTAAATGTTCTTCAGGTCATATGCATCAAAGTTGTCCAAACAGTCAGTCAGAAATGATGTGATCCAAATGACTTGATTCTCAGAGGATTGTAGGTCACGTCAAAGGAAATGAAATATGCTCAGTTCGCATCTGTGAAGCTGTTGTCACCACTTTTTTTTCTGTGCACACAACGAGAAAGGTGTTGAGAGGTTTCTTTTTTTTGATTCAAAAGATTCACACCAAACGCTGTCTCTGCATTTAAATCAGCATTTGCATTTACTGAGAGTTGGTGATGAAACAAAAACCTCCCTGCTGTGTTAAAATAATTAAAATGCATAATCTGGGGCACTGTGCGTCGAGCTAATTGGCACAGACAGTGCTTGTGGCGGTAGAGGTTTGGTTTTCTATCTCAAAACTGAAAAGCAGGAGTTCTGCCTCTAGTCATGATGGCTTATCTCTCTCTATACCTCAAACAGTGGGCTTAAATGCTGGCTGTGCCACATGTCTCTCCTGTTCACAGGTTTAGAAGAAATCCGTTCACCCTGCATTCCCTCCCCCCTGAAACCTGCAGTGTTATTTTACCGCTTATCTCTAGACCATCTTTTTTTTTCTTCCTTCCTGCACAAAAGAAGTCAAATCCTTTTTATATTTGATCTGTTTACTGTGCAGAGATTAAGTTTGAATCACTGTCAGCATTCAGGTCACTCACAGAAAATATAGGACTCATGTGTCACTAATGAATAGCCACTTGATAGAATATCTTTGTGATCATTTAAAAACCATTGTGATTTAACTCTCATCACTGGAATCTTCCTATGTGGAATTTTACCCTGGGTGCCTATAACAAAACATATTGTCTTTTGGATATGACTGAATGTCTCTACGGTGCTTTTACAATATTTCATTGCTCCACCCCTCTACTGAGGCGTCTCTCACAGGAGTATAGAGTTACCTTATTTTTACAGTCAGGCCTGAAAAGACTTCTCCCATGGTCCACTAATGCAACCGTCTGTGTACTGGTTACTATGCGTGAGTATTAGTATTGAGTTGTGTTCACTGTCCTCTGCTCCGCCGAGGGGTAGAGTGTTAGTGGATAGTAAAGTGTGGGGCCCCACATGGTTGGGGGGGGACGGGGAGTCATGACTTCTGTGGCTTCCTGCAGATTAGGGCAGTGTTTATAGAGCCTTGCTGAAGTACCCTTAGCAAAACATATTCAAATCCACACATTCATTATTAGTCTTTTCCATTAACATTAGAACTGAGAGCGTGTGTTTTTGTAGCAGCCATAGGAGAAGTGATGCAACTGCTGTCAGTTCTGTGGTAAAACGGTCATTTGGCGGTTGGAGAGGTGGCAGTTTAGTGTTGGGCAGAGCCACAGGTAGTATCCCTGTCATTTAATCTTCAATCTGTTGTTTTGATCTGAAACCAAGGCAGCCATCAGTGGCAAAGAAACCAACTCCGACATTTCTTCATTTCTTGGTGATTAATTGACCAGAAAGTAAGTTCAAAAGGTTAGTCATAGTCGTGCATGTGCACATGTGCGTGTGTGTGTGTGTGTGTGTGAATCTGTATACTCAGATTGTATAAGACAGTCATGGGATGCTGTTTGCTCTTCTGTTACATCTGTAATAGCTATATAACATCTGCTTTCACTCTTTGACCTCAGCGGTTTGCCGATTCGTGCAGTTTCGCAGAGTGCTACGTGCTCGACGAGGTAAGAGTGAGAATTAGTGCACAGATGTTGCACAGCAATCACTCAGCACAACAGGAAAAACAGACCTGTTCTTTTTTTTTGTGTCCGTTCATGAGAAACACAGGAGACAAGGTAAAGGAGTCAAGAAGGAAATAGAAAATGGATGGTATGTGTGTAAGCAGAGGAAGTGAAATGAAGTTGGTCAATAGAGGGTAAAATAAGCTTTCAGTAAGCAGGTCAAGCGTGCACCTATTGGAATCTTGCCTGGAGAAGCTTGCATGCTAGCTGTTGGTTGTATGACGGAGAAAGGGAGGCCAGAATGAGTTGATCTCAGTGTATTTTTGCTCGAGGCAGAGCGCTGAGTATTTGTTTGTAAAAGTATGTTTACAAAAGGCTGTTAGTGCTAACACATGCGTCAAAGTTGCACATTTCTCTCCTCGAGCAGAACTTATCTTCTCTTTCCCAAAGGGAAACTGGCACTTGGCTGCTGGGGTCAATGCTGGGGGTCGTAAGATAAGAAGGATCAGGGTCAGGCCGTATATTTTAATCCAACTGTTTGTACCAGCCTCTCTCGTGATGAGGACTTTTCTCCATGCGCTCAGTAAAAGAAGACCGTCCACAGAACCAACATGTTGTCAAAGTGGTAAAATGTATAATAAAAAGAAGAGTGTGAGGAGAGATGGCAGGAGGGCAGCAGGGGTCTAAACCTCACACTCTTCTGATAAAGCCTGAAGCACAAACACACACACACACACACACACACACAAACACATAGATCATGACCTTAGGCCTGGATGTGGCCTAGACAATCATTTGGTCACGGAAGTGGGAGACCAAAGTTTCAGCAGGGACCATGACAAATTTGCAATGCCGGAATGACACAGAAGGACTTTAAAAAAGAGGTTAAATAATAAGAATGTAAATTAATAAGAACAATGAACAGTGAACTGCAATAATATGTTGATAGTGTTTTATAGTGTTTTTTATTATGTCATTCCGAGTCACCTTTGAACTGGTGAGAAACCCACCCAAGTTTATTGACTGCACACTGTTGCGTCCCCTGTGGTCAAGCTCCACACACCACCCGGGAAGTGATGCTTTGATCAGCACACTGAACACATTCTTCCCATCACCATCTCACTTCCCTCCCCGGTGTTTATTATTGGCTGCAGCTGGAACACCTCCAGTCACTGAGACCTCACTCCACCAAGGTCGTGCTAACAAAATCCCACTCCGCAAAGCTGGAACAGCCCACCTCTGTTTGACTTTAGCTCAAGTTATTATATGCAGTCATAGCAACACGGAGGAAAGTTTCTGTACAGGTCCAGATCAAATGTGTCATTGCATTGTTTCAAGAAAAAGTCCATTTATTGTAACCTGGTCAGTACATTGCACGTAATGGGAGATCATTTCTTCCCCTTTCCACTAATATTTTCAAACAGTTTTGCTTACCTGTTGCTGCAGCCACTCATTTCCTTTTTCCATGACCTCTGACCCCTGTGTGTGAAGGGCAGCAGTGATAAGGCTCCAATTGTGAGTGATCAAACATGTTATCTTCATGTTTAACTAGTGTGAAAGGAAATACAGAAAGAAAGAAAGAAACAAATGAACAAACACACAAAAACATAAGGAAAGAACTGCACTACACAGTCGGTGAACAACCCTGTGTTATTCTGAGTATTATAGGTTTCTTACATAGTTCATCAGCTACTCCAGTCAAAGTTTACAAAACACACTCATTTCATGCTTCTCTCTTCTCACGGTATCTGAGTCATTTCACATTGCAGTTTTAAGATGTTTAAGCCTTGAGCTCTATTTAGATACAACTAATCCAGTGTTGCATAACTGCACAGTCAAATTAAAAGCCCTGCATACAATCAATGTTTGAACATTACTATAAGCACTCAGGATTTGTGTCTCCAAAAAGAAAGTTACGTCACAAACTGTACAGATAAGTTTGTGACATTTTGGCATTGTTTTCTCGTAGGTGTTATATATACATGCACTGGGTTGGTGGGTAACTTGAAAGTGCTTCAAAGGAACAGCAACAAAAGATCAGCAGCAACTTTCCCACTATAGTAAAAGGTTAGAAGGTGGAAAGGAAAATTACACTGTGGCCAAGAGAGATTGATGATATTCATACAACTGTTCATACATACATTCATACATGATTACCTCACTGGCCACAGCCAGTCCAGTTCAAAATTACTTATCACCCGCAGCCAAATCTATAATAACCATAGCAATAAAAGGAAAGTTACCAGACACCATAGAGAGGGAGCCAAATTGCAAGTTAATTCTTTCATACACTGCTGTAGAAACACAACATAAATAATACTTTAAAAGACCATTAACTCCAGCTTCAGATTCCACAGACTTGCTTAAGAGCTGGCAACTCATCCCACAAACAATATTTCATCACAAAATAATCAAGACGCTTGTTAATGACATCCAGCTGTCACTTTTTCCCCGCTGAAGTCCACAATGAGCCACGATGACTAAAGTGCGCCGCCCTCTACTAGATTTCTCACCAAATAAATTGCAAGGAGCCCTAACATCAGTGGATCTGTCAGCCCTTGGTACACATCTGTGACTGAGGTTTTCACATGATGATGAGTGTTAGCTCATGCTGCTGCTTGCCAGCTGGGCTGGTTCTGCTTGAAGATGTATGAGTCATACCATTCGAGTTTAAAGTCTGCCTGGTGGAACAAAGAGTCTGCTGCATCATTACCAGACTAATCAGACTGCAGGTTTGATAGGGATAGCATCCGCTGTGAAAAACATATAAACAATCACCCCTCTGAGCGATTAAATGAGCAAGAGTGGATGATGGGAAATACAAAGACGGAGGTGTGCATGTATACATATGTGCGTGACTTGGTTTCCACATTCGAGCGCTCAATACTAAAATGCAGAATTTGGCAACATCGCGGCTGCCACAGAGAATGCTCCATAAAACTGACGACTATCGCTGCTGGATAACAAAAAAGAAATCTGGCTTTAATTAACAGCTCACACGAATTCTTCTATGACTGGCAGTAATCTTGCTAACCTTAAACAGATTTACTTAGACTTTCTTTCTTATGATGAAGCAGCAACAGGACAACGGTTTTTCTATATTTGAATATTGTTACTAATCCAGACCTGTTACGCACACATGGACAATCAAGTATAATCAAGTATACTAATCAAGTACATGTGCGTATAATTTTCTAAACCAAGACTTTCAATTGTTTACAATCCTTTAAACACTATCACATGTTTTCATTTTGTGGTGCTAAATATTTATCCAGTCGAGGTGTCATTTCTTAAAATGGTTATTATTTAATTTTTCACTGAGGCTACTGAAATAAATTCACACTGCTCCCGGTGGAAAAGAGCAGGAGGGTCACTCATACTAACTGTGGGGCTTTTATCACTGTTTAGACAAACTCCTTGCCCCTCAGTTCCAACTTTCTTCTTCAACATTGTACTTCGGATGAATGCTAGTCACTCAATGAGTTCCAATAACATGGCAAAATTGTAGGTCTCCAGATTGGAGAAACACCCTTTCAACCTCCAGGGACTCAGACAGGCCTTGTAAGTCAAAGAAAGTTGCAAAAGGACAGAATGTTCATCGGTTCTCTAGCTTGGCTCCTACTGGAGGTGAATTGATTTAACGGCCTGAGTGAAATATTGCTCTTATCCTAGCCTTGGACCACTCTTGCCCCCTAACCCTTTCCACAGCCCACCCCCCCCACCCCCCATCCCTTCAGAACAGCCCCGAATTCCAGGAAAAAGTTGCAGCAAAGTTTCTGGCTCCTATAAATCACTGTTCCACTCCCCAGCCGCTCCCTGCAGAGCACCGAGGGAGAAACATCATCCCCTTCCCTTTCCCTGACCCCCTACAACTCCACCCCCCACCCTTCTCTGACTGTTTTACAGCAGTGTAGAGTGGCAGATGAGAACTTCCTCACCATTTTACCACAACCTCAACAGGTCTCTGTTTCTCTTGACTCACTCGCTGTGCGCTCAGATCTTTATGGCCCCGTCTGTCACACCACAGTGGCGTCAAAGTCATGCTGCTTCAATCAGTCTCCATGCTTTATTTACCTGTTAGCGTTTCTGCATGTGGTCATGGTGTCGTTAGGCTTTTATTGCCCACAATCCACAACAACGGTGCCAGTCAAGTCTGACTGCCTACTAACAGTAGTTTTTACAGTGAGCACAGAGGCAAACGACAAAAAAAAACTTGACCAAAAACCCCTGCAGCAGAATTGCTAGAGGGAGGCTTGTGTTGCAAAAATTATAGAAATAACTGACAAAGACAAAGCTGCAAAATGTTCCATGACACAACACACTCTAATGGAATAAAAATGTGTTACACAAGCATTGTTTTACGGTACTAGTGGAAAAGCTTTTCATTGATTAGTCTGCGATTATGCCGAAAAAGAGCGTGTGAGTGCAGCGCTGTAGCCCAACCCATGTGAGGGATAGACCTGTCTTTGCATGCCCATTAGAAAACAGGAAACCTGATTAATACACAAGGTTGAGTTTGCATATGAATGACATATCCATCACATGACAGGGTTTCTGGGACAGTCAGGCCAAAGGTTCTGACAGGAACTCTTGACACAGCTCTCATGAATAGCACATAAACAGAGAACATCCGTAAACAGTTTAGAAGACCCGTTTGGACTTTGTTCCAGAGGAGTGGGTGGGAAGGAGGGATGTAGAAAGGGGACTGGGACAGGAGGGGTGAAAGAGTGAAGTACTGCAGCTGATATTCCCTCTATGGCGGCCAGTTGGGAGGAGCAACATCAGGCTGCCTCTGTTCTCCTTTGGGACGTTCCGCCTGTACAAACAAACTGATCCCGGGCCTCTGGTCTAATGGGAACCAGACCTGCTCAAGGACCAAATCCCCTCTTTCTTCGTCCCTCCTCTTCTTCTCTCCCCCTCTCTCTGTACCGACACACACTCCAGCTGAAGGACGCACTTCAATTATCCCAAACAGACCTGAAAATATTCCCCTGTTCTTTTTCTCAGTTTTCCCACACAGCAACGGTTCATGACGTTCCACATTTCTACATCGGCGCTGACCTTCTTGACCTCGGAGCAGCCAGACTCCTGTGACCCACACTTATCTCCACGGACACACTTTCTCTCACTTTCAAATGCTTTCACTATCACTCCTCCTCTCTTCCACTTTATTTCCCCTCTAAATGACACACAAAGCCTTCCATTGACTCATGTTGAGACCTTTCATTTTTTTTCAGATCAATCCATATCTCTCTATCTTTTCAACAAGCTCTGTTGAAATGTGTTATTTTTAACCCAGTTTCACATGACAGTTAGGGGCATTTTCCATAGAAGTACCGGCATAATTAGATCTCGAAAGTGTCCCTAATCTGTGGTGTAAAAACGGACTGGAGGCATCATGGTGACCTGCTGGGTGCTGCGGGAGAGTAGCTCATCCCTGGCTACAAAGTCTAAATGTTCTCATTGTGAAGGTTCAGAGTTTATCAGTGAATGTCCTCCCAGTCTCACTGCAGTCTCTATCTGAATGTTCTGTTTCACGAAAGTATGAATATTGGCATAGAGTCAGACAGAGAGGAAAAAAGGCTCTTAAAACACATAGAGCCTCCACATTGACGGCACGTCTGAGACAGAAAGGCTGATTGTGATATGGCCTGGTGACAGTGGGCCTCACAGACATGTGGTGCTGTTTAAATTGCATCACTTTATCACTACATTCTTTTTCCTGAATGATAAGTCCAAGATAAAAATACATGTTAACGCTTCCTTCTGTTACAGCTTTTACAGTTTTTTTTTTTTTTTTACAGTGCACGGCTAGTGTGCACTAGTGTGTGTGCGCGTGAATGCTATTTTCAAGGCCAACCTTTTATATGTGCGTGCAAGAATCAGTGATCAAGTCACTGACGCCAAGGTAGCTGGAAGCCTGGAAGTATGGCAGATTTATTTAGGAGAATGGACCGTGTCTGAAGAGTTGGAACAAATTCACAAACACTGGATAGCTCTGTCTCCCTCCCACACATCTGGGCACAAACCCGTCAATGTTCCCATAGGCAAAGATCTCTGATGAGCTGAGTTGCTGCCCAGCACACAGTCATTTTACATTCATCAACCCACCCCCCCCACACACCCAAACCCTCCATTTGTTTTTTGCCTGGTCTTGTGAGCTCCTCCAGGGTTCTCTGTATTGCTCTTTTTCTGCGTGGAATGGCTGTGGGCTTTCTGGCAGTGCTTACGTCTTTGTGCCGTGCAAGCCGGGAGTGGCCAAGCCCAGACGCAATCCTCTGGAACTGAAGTGTTTTTGTGCAGAGTCAGCACAAACCTAGACCTGCCGGTAACAAACGTGTTGCAACTCACTCACTTTTGGCTCCCTGAATGAGTGGGAGGTGTGTATATGAGATGTGAAAGAAATTAGTCTCAAAGTGTGTTTTCAGCTGTGAGTGCTTGGACAACATATTGTATGTTGGGACTAATATATAATCTGCATGTGCTTTTGGTAGTGTGCATTTGTGAAACTGTGTGTTTGCATGATATAGCTCCAGGATACATTAAATTGGGGCTTCATTGATCCACTGTAAACATGTACTCACATGCCACATGTTTGAAAATGGATCAATACAGTAACAGAAACTCCCTGAACAAAACATGCAGCAGTTTTTTGCTCTGTACTTAGTGTTTATGTTTTGTCACATGTGGCTTTGCCTGTCTTTACAATTTCAAAAAACCGTAATAAAATCTTACAACATAACCACAAAAAAATAACACTAGTAGTATGCTAGCCTTGATAGGACCAGGTGGGTGTGTCCAGGCAGGAGTTGGTTTATATTCTCACTGATGTCATTTGTTGAGGCAACAGTACTTTGGCAGGAAGGGACTGACAAACAGTCAAGGTCATTGACCCACTTCAGGAAAAAAAGCCACCAATCTGTTTGCGTGTCCCTGATGTTTCAAATTAATGATTATTCCCTGATGTAGGACCACAGGCAGGGGAACAGAGCAGTCTTTGTCTATTAATGGTCATATATATATACCACATCTTTGTCCATTAATGGTTAAATATACACAACCTCTTTCGTCATTTGTTAAAAGATCCTTCCTCTTCTGCCCTTTCTTTTCCAATCTGACCTCTTCCTCCACATTGTTCCACTGCCACGTTGCAGCCATTTGGAGCTTGGGAAGTAGAGACACCTGGATCTAGCTAGTTTTCCTCTGAGATTGTTCTCCTTCCAAGGTAGTATAAGCCATAGTCGGTGGTCATGTGATGACAATGATGATGTGGCAGGGTCTGATTTTGAAAAACAAGTGAGCATGGGGACTCCACACCCCCGTAGCCCCACAACGCTCTTCACTCTGCTGAATCAAATATGCAGAGATGTGTGGGATTACTCTCACAGGAGGAACTTGAACCCCCTGACTTCCTGCCCGCTGATGAGGTCACTGGTCTCAGTGGGAGTGTCTGTGAAATGCCTGCTCAATAACAGCCGACTGATGGTAGGGCATGGTGGGAGAGGAAGGGGGGACAGAAAGGAGGAATGGGACATGTAGTGGGGGTAGGTTAATGTAGGGGTAGAGGAGCAGGAGGAGGGGGGAAAGGATCATCCAGTGCCTGTCTCTAGTGAGCCTGAGGGTGTTGGCGAAGCACAGCATGTGTTCATGATATGGAGAGGACTCAGCGCTCTCCCTCATAAAAAATTGACAAAGGGGGTGGGGGTGTGAAAACTACACGGCCAGGAAAATCTCACAAAATGACTAAGAATGTTCCCGTGCTGTCTGACAAAACTGTTTTTCATGAATCACATATGGACCACTTAGTAATTGCTATCCTAGGCAGTGAATAAACCTAATATCTGACTTTCTGTATTAATCTGTGACCTCAGATAAGGATCAAGACTTCATATGCCAGAATGCTCAGCTTTTCCCTGAGGCAGCATGGCCTCATTTATGGCCAACAACATGGCCATAAATGAACCGTCAACAAGCCAGATGAGCATTTACAACAGTTGTACTGTCACAATATATTTTTGCACAAAAGGGGAGAGTCTTATATGTGGCATAAGGAACGTCAAACTTGTGGTAGCACATGCTGCTCCCTGTCAGCTGGTCTGTCTCTCTCTGGCTCCTGGCTTATGTCAGAGCACTCTTGATTAAAGAGCAGACTGTCTTTAGTCCCAGTGAAGGTCAGGTTGCGCTGAGGTAACTTCTTCTCCCTATAAGTAACAGGATTTGAGCTGCTGTGAGGATAACGAGGGGGAGCACCTGGTACGCAATGCCTGAGGCTGCAGCCCTATAGGTAGAGGTCAGGGGAAGGAAGGGAGGAGCAGGATGGCGATCACACATACAAAGCCATCTTGTTTTAGGCCAGACTCAAATGTAGCTGCTCTGTTGCCAAGGGTCCAGAGCTCTACATCCTGCTACCCAGTGAAAGACTCAGTCTTCAAACAAGTTGTATGAACAAAGAGCCATACAGGCTGTGTGCTGTGCGGCACATATAAGCGCCCATACACCACCCCTCCACCATGAATAGAAAGAGTTTGCTGTGTTTCTCTATCTCCCTTTATCTTTGTTTTTACTTCCAGATGCCACCCTCATTCAACTCCAAGTATTTCTCAAGAGGTCACGGTTTCATAAACCTAACTCTCACAAAACAATGTAATTAAGTCATTCTCTGTAAAACACACACAGCTTGGTCAAAACACCCCCCCCCCCCCCGTCATCATTTCCCTGTGTTTCACCCTTGGGTAGGAACAGCATAATGCCTTCCAGATGTGCAGATGCTGTACTCTACAGCCTCACCAAACCTTGGAAGTCAGTGCCCCTCTCTCATGGTGTTAATGGTGCCCAGGAGGCCTCTGGGGGTGGTGGGTGGGAGGGTCACAAGACCTTTCAAGCTCCTACTGAGCCTACAAAAAGAGCTTGGCATCCTTTCCCTTTCACAGGGTAATCGCTGATCTGTCTCCTCTTTTTCACTGATCAGCAGGGTTTCCAGTGAAAAGCTGCATAAGGACCATGGGTGTGGTTTAAAAAGACATCCTGGTAATGTTTGAGAAAAGAACATGTGCTTACAAACAGGGTAACAAAGTCCTTTGCAGCTGTTGTCCAACCAGATGGGTAGTGGTGGTAAATAATATTAGGTTTCATTTGTCTGCATCTTCGGGTTGGGTCTGTGGGTATCTTGTGTCAGCTGCTGCTCATCAACATATCACAACCAGCCTGTCTCTTCTTTCCCTTTTCCAGTCTAGTTCTATGAGCATCAAGTGTGGAAAATCAATGGCTACTCTCAGGAGCTAGCTTGTGTTACTGCCTTCCCTCCTTTTCCTTTGATTTTTACTAAATGATCTTGTGTCACAGTCTCAGATTTATGCTCCATACAACGTCCCGAGCTGTGTTCTATTAATCTGTAAAAGGCCGACCATTAGGGCCCTATCCGTTTCGCAGTATGGATCCTAAAACGCCAGGGGACATGGTAGACAGCCACAGTCCCTCAGGCCCTGTTTTTTAAATGCTAATCTTTTCTTCCTCACCAGTGCTGGAGCTCAACTAGCTGTTGTGAAAGGTATTTATCAATGCTCATTTGTTACAGTAGTTTTGTAGTGGTTAGATGATATATTGTGACACAGGACTGCTTCCAAAGATGGTTTGGGGGTGTTTTTGTTGTGTTGGCAACTTGCAGCAAAACAATAGCAGACCATTCGACATATATTAGCATGGCTGGGGCAAAGGGACACGAAGCGAGACGACACAATAACATTTTGGCTGGCCAGTGGATCCACTGAGGCCATGAGTGAGCCCCAGACTCAAACCCAAAGAAGAGGGAGTGAGCTAGAGAGAAAAAGCTCCAGGCTGAGGAGCTCTGTGAGAAAGTGTCCATCTGCAGCACATGTTGGAGGCGGCCCAAAACAAACAAGTTAAAATTAAACCACAGAAAGACAGCCAATCTCCATGTTTAAAGTTCTTACAAACAGAGGATTACCGTGTTACAATTTCAAAGGTCTGAGAAATTGTCAGTTTTGTGGTTTTCCCCTACCACAATACAACCAATAATCTCTGTAACGGCTACACCACTGGCTGAGGCACAGCTGGTTGACACAAAACGTTTTGAAGAAAATGAAACAGGTACTAGATTAAGCAAGATGTGAGTCATACATACGATGATGGTAAAGAGCTATATCTCATTTTCATTTCCTTAAGTGAAGTATTACTCATTCCCTGTATCAAATGCTCACTCGATACTGCCACCAAGCTCTCAAAAAAAATCTGTGCATGTGTGTGCTAAAGGAAGGCAAATGTCTGTTCCATTGGGATACAACAAAACCAAAATAAGTCACACCAAAGTTTTTAATGACAGGAAGAAAACTGTATTGTCTCCGTACACACAGAGGCTGATGAGCACATGTGAGCTACGAATGATTGATTCAAGTTAAATCTGTCAAACAGGGATCCCACGTTTTAACCCAGTGGGCTTTGACCTTGCTAATTGAGTTGTCCCAGAAGCTTTGTTATGGCTTTAGTGGTCGCTGTGGTTGCCTCCGCTGAGGTTTCTCAAATCCATATGATATGTTTGCAGCAGCCCCCTCTTTCACCTTTGCCAGAGGCCTTGTCTGCCTCTCAAATCTCTGCACAGCCATCCTTCAGAGAGAGAGAGAGAGAGAGAGAGAGAGAGCGCAATGGTGTAGTAGAGAGTATACACAGGAACCTCTTTTTCTGATCATTTTCAGCACACCCACTTATCAGCTAAAAAGCCATTGAAATATATGGGAGAGTATATTCACTTTCTCCATAGTGATATACCCATCTACCTAATAGTATACTCACCTCATCGACTGTAACTACTGTAACTACAGACCTGAGAGAGAGAGACATAGAGAGAGAGAGAGAGAAAGAGGAGATCAAATTTGTATGATGGTTAAAGAGTGTGTGTGAAGTTTTGGCTTTTGAGTTGACACTATGCTGCTATCTAGTGGTGACTAACAATTATCAGGCACAGTGTTGGTGGTGTGTCCTTGAAAAAATACTATAAAATAAAGGAAAACTGCAGCCATTTCAAATGTTTATTTAGTTATGCCAACATCAACTAGTTCAAAAAAAATGTAATTAAAAGAATCTTAAATGTGTATCTCAGAGTGAAGACATTTAAAGCGGTGGATTGCGTCCTGTGATTGTCTTTGGGATCACTTTGTTAAATTCAACACATGGTGGAGCCAGAGTTTAGTGACATCATGAACTTCAGTGCAGTGGCTTCTGCAAGTAAAACACTCAAATATAATCCCCTTGACAGATCTTCAACAAAGAGCCAAAAGATGAAACATGCACATATGTTTTTTTCTTTCTCCCTATGGATGCATTTAAACTCATGAACAGATGTCATTGGTAGTTTTGGAGGACATCATGCAAAGGGTTTGTTTGAAATCATTAGATTTCTTCTTGGATCAATCTCACCCATATGATGTAGGAGAGTCTTTGCAGTTCAGCTGGAAAATATTTATATTTATTACTCCCAAAATGCATGAGATCATCTTTTACAATCTCTTCACGCAGCATATGCCCCGCCTAAACCCTGTTTTTTCACCTTGGGTAAATAAAACTAATAAAACTGAGGCTATTGCAAATCTACATGATCACTATAGTTTAGTATTCTTTAAAAACAAAACGAAACTCTTAGTTTGGAGAAACTGAATAAGGTTTGTTCAGAGCGCTTTGTGTGTCCCCCAACATGCAGCCTCTAAATGTTCCCATATGGCTATGATGTCAAGTTTTACGTTGCAGTGCAATGATCCTCTCTCGGGACCATCAGGCTCAGATAGGGCAGTTAGACCACCCCTCAACAGGGGGATCTGGGTTTCAAACCTGCTGTCAGCAAGCGTCTGTCCTGCTGGGTTAGGGTTATTGTTAGGGCTAGGGTTATTGTTAGAGTTAGGGTTAAGGTTAGGGTTAGGGTTGTTCTTGAGACAAACATTTTATTTTAAAGGGTGTTCTTTTATTTTATTTTTTTTAGATTTTCTGAAATCCCTGGAATAGGGCATGGTAGAAGTAGAAAACATTTATTTCCACATACAAGGATGAGTCAAGTACTATACATATGACACATTTTCTCTGGAATCCATGCAGCATTGTACAAATCTGTATGTTTCTACTCTAGACTTCTACAGCTGTAATCAGGCGGCTATTTGGCAGATCTTCTGACTCATCCTCCCCCACCAACTGAGATTCTGGATGTATCTGATTATTGTCAGTACACACTTGCAAAAAAAAGGCAGGGATGGGGGAAGGGCCAGATTGTTCTTGAAGAGGCCTACTCATATGCCTCAGCTGGACAGGAGTGAGCCTCCCTTCACAAAACAATGTAACAAAATGATGTAATTACTGTGAGGTCTTCAGCATCGGCCAACCCCCAATGGCTCTCTACTCCTTCATTTCCAAGTAACTGATGCAACTGTTGCATTCTAAAGAAAAGAGCCGACACAAAGTGGAAAGTAAGGGGTGGGGTGAATTAAAACAGGAAACTTAAGACAAGAGACTGTGTGCTAACTTCATACTGGCAGGCAGAGATCCAAATGTACTCACTCATATTTGCGCACTCAGTACATAGGATGTATTATCTCAGCAAAGGTGAATTAAGCATGATCATTTCAAGTCAACTAAAACAATGCAATCAGGAACTGACAAACAGAGGATACAGTGATTGAAAGAGGAGGGAAATCCACTGCATGTGGAGATTATCTGATAAGACATGGGGTTGAGAGAAGAGTCTGCGGCGATCTTTGCCAAGGCTCCAACTCTCACACTGATTTTTAGGACACTCTTCCTGTCTTTAGTGGACTCCTTACAATGTCCGCAATGCATTGGATGTTTCCTGTTTGCTAACTGGGTCCTGCACTTATCCTGATAACATTGAAAGTTCACTAATTATGTGTTATACTGTTTCAAGTTAACTGACTGACCGAGTTCATTTTGGCACAGAGAACTTAAGGACATAAGGACATGCCTGAATATCCACAAAAGAAAGTCAGATTTTTTTAATAACTATACATGTTATTGTTTTCTCTGTACTCTGCCAAAATTGACATACAATTGTATAAGTTTTGCAACTTGCTATTTTAGCATTGTAATAATGCAGTTGTTTAATATTCTCACACAAAAGTTTGAATGTGTTTGCATGAAATCAGATATAATGTATATACAGTATCCTTTCTAAAAGCACACACGCATTCCATAAATGACCTGTACTCTGTTTAATGATTGAGGAAAAGAATGCAGTCCTTGGCAGGGGAATTCATCTTTCTCAACGTTTGTGGTATGTAGAGTCTCAACTCTCATGGGGGAGTTTGTGCAGTGTGAGGTCAGGATGGAAATCAAGAAAAGTGTGTTAAGTGAATTCAAACTATTTGGACACAGAGATAAATGGCTTCCTTTGCAGCCAGTTGAATCATGAAAAAACAAGTTGTAGTCTTAAGAGCTTCCGATAAAGCTGGGAGGGGAATTAGATAGAACTGATGAGTAAGAGATCTTCTGGATGAGTAACTTAACCTGTATTGTTTGACTTAGCAGCTACCTCTCAGTAGGTAAGATAAAATGACACTGTGTGTCAGACAGAGCCATATCTATGATTTCCCAACCATGCAAACATTTTAAGGAAATCATGTTCATTTGAATCATTTCTCTTGCACAAGATACAGAAAAAGGCTCAAAAATGTCAGTAAGAGATACAAGAGACACAAGAATCTGTGGACACAAAGAGACCTCTGTTCGACTCATGCATTTTCCATGATCACATTACAGTAAGTGTTGCTTCAGTGAGTAAATGGTCAACACTCACTCATTGTTGCAATGTGAGTGTCTCTTGTACCATTTTATTTATGCACAAATCTACTGGTTGAACATTGAATAGGCACTCAGTTTTAGAACACAGTTACAAAGCGGATGAGAAAAGAGCATCTGGCTGCTAAAGCTGATTTGGCTTTAAAAGTCTCTCAAAGTACAAGGTCACCCTATCAGTGTTTTGACAAGTTGTTAGTCTCTGGATTGGGTCCCCTCACCCCTCATTCTTTTACATGTTGTCATGTGTTCTTCCATATCCTTTTCATTGTTATATTTTCACTCTCATTTCCTTTATTTGTCACAGGAAATAATATGTCCACAGGGTCTTGTAATTAACTTCTATCCACAGCCTTGTTCCTTTTACTCCCCCCCCCCCTCCCACTCACAGCAACGTTTTAGTGCCTTGGCATGTGTACAGAAAACATGTAGATCAGTAACTAGCACTGTTTACCAAAAATGAGACACTGAATTTTGGAGGTTTTCATGAGAGTCACATGATTTATTCCCTCTGTTACTGATCCACTACCCCTTTGCCCCCAGCTTAATTTCCATTCTTATGTGACTTCTCTGTTCAGTCTTATAGATAATACATAAACAATAATAATCACCCTTTTGTGCAAGATTGATGAGTGAACCAAACATGGAGATGATATAAAAAAACTGATATAAAAGTTGAATCATGTCATGTTATATATAGTCCATTGTCTTTCAGATTTCTCTTACTCTGTGTAGAAACAACTCAAAAATACCTACTGTGCTGCTGGAAATGGTTCAACATTATCACATCATCAAAACTAACCCTAAGCCCTGCACTCCAGCTGCTATTTTTTTACACCATTAATTATTCTGCGGCTCACTTGTGTAAAAATCTGAGCATAGTTAATCCAAATGAGCTCCATAGGTGGGCTAAAAGGGTCTTTGAGGTCATGCCCTACATGTCTTTGGATACGAACAGGAAATACTGTGGAAAATAAAGCTGATAGTGATCATGACACAGACTTGATAATACTTAAAACAGTCGAACACTGAGCATTTCAGTTATGTTTGGCACTACTCTGTTTAGTTTTCAATTCTTCTGTGTTTGTTGCTGGGGAACACAGACCCCTTGTCAAGAGATGAAAGTTTACTACTGGCGAGTGACCAATAACAATATAATGAAATTTTAATACCAAACTTCTCTGTCTGTAGAGTAGAGAGTGGAGAATAGTGCATGTGATGCCTGTTCTTTTTTTTTTTTTTTTGTGACTAGGGAGTGTTTCACCAAACATGACTGGAATCTCAATGCTTGTTTTCTTAAACTGAAGTCCCCTGTTTGTCTTGCAGGACCTCCCTTGTTGGATATCGTCTTCTAATATTTCCTTCTGCTCCCATCTCATGGATTGTTCAAATAACCTTTGACTTTAATTGTATTAAAGACGACTCACAATGCTCAGCTGTTTATTCTCAGCAATCTCTGATTTTAACTACAAACACATTGTTCTAGTTTCTGTTCATCATTTCTGTGTGTCACAAGAGTTAAGAGAGGATGTGATTGCACTACATATTCTATGTCTTCCTACAAAATCTGTATTTAAGCCTCCAGATTTATTGCCGTAGTTATGGTATGTTTCTCATGAATTTATCACCCCAAAGTGACTCATCAGCAATCAGCAATCATCAGCAAGCTAATTTCCTCCCACTTCAATGAAATTGTATCCCGGAGATCTTAGAATAACCTGTACTTCTGACTTTGAATAAACTAAAAACAGGATGTGACTGTATGCTGCGTAGCATGGAAATTCCAGGGTTAACATTTTCTTCTTCCTGAAAATGAATGGTGTCGTCTTCTGAGTAAATGTTTTTGGGAAATAAGCCATGTCTGTTTTATTAGGAACCCCTAATTATTGATACTGTGCTGATAATGGATCTCAGTCAGAACATACATATGAGCCATATCTCATCTCTGAAAAACTTTTTTTTTTTATGATTTTAATGACTCAACAATGATCCATGAATAATAAAAAAGAATGTCTTATTTTGGTCTGCAACACGTCGGATAAAATATGGAAACATGACGTTGGTGGATCTGCAAACATTCAATCTGTCTCCAAATGTGGGTGTGTGGGTGTGAATCTCTGTGAATCGCTGGTGACCTTAAGAAGTGTGGGCATAATGAAGTCTTCCAGCATGCATGCAAAACATTTTTGACAGTTAAGCCTTATTGAGAAAAGGAGCATGATACCATCACTGTCACCAATGTTGTTTCTCTTTTTTTTTTTTTTTTTTAATTATTTCTAGGCATAAAGCAGTCTTTTACATTAATTTGTTTCAATCGTGTGGTTGAATGAAATGTCATAATTAAGATAAATTATGCAGTCATAAGGAAGTATTTATGTATGCAAGTAAAATTACTCACAGTGAAGGACAGTTATGCATTATGCATCAGGTGCCCATGTCATCCAAATACCTCCATCACAGACTGCATGTAAGAGGTATTTTAATTGTGCTACCCAAGCTATTGCTGAGTAGTTTTAATTGTAAAAGTGCATCAAATTTGCATCAAATGACATATTTTGCAGTGAAAATCTCATTCTGCAAACTAACTGGTAAATAGTACAGTAAAATACTTTCTTTTCCTTTCTTTATGTTATTGTTTTATGTTTCCCCTTTTCCCTCATATTCCACATCCTTTCCATACAGTGAGATATGTAATTTGCATCAGATTGTTTAAACAAATCGGGCTGTTAATGTGTAACATTACATCAGTAATATTAGTAAACACAAAACAGGCCTATCATTTCAATTACAATCACTTGACGACCACCAAAACAATTATACTGGAGATGACTCTCTTGAATATGCAAGTTCAGCTCAAATTTATGTCTTCAATAACAAGGATTGGGACTTTTCCAGTTTCAAATCTATTTGCAATTTGGCTTGCTGAGCTCTTATTAGGAACAGAGAAAGTATGAAGTTATAGCAGTTATATTTTAAAGTTATATTTTATATAGCCTAATTGTTTAATTTGTCACCTAACAATCTTAAAAGAAGCATCTCTAAATCCTAAACCACTCCATCTTTTGCATAATCACACATAACTAACAGACTCACATATAATGAATATAATATAGTTAAATACAATTACATGATTCTGTTTAATGGTGCAGAAAAAGACACATCAGGACAAGACAACTAGATGTGACATCGCCTGACTCATGAATAACAGAGAAACCTCACACACAAACCTCCATCAGCTGCCACAGAGAAAGTGTGTGTGTGGAAAGTGTGTGTGTGTGTGTGTGTGTGTGTTTGTTTGTTTGAGGGAGAGAGAGAGGGAGAGACAGATAGAGAGAGAGATAGAGAGAGAGAGAGGGAGAGGGGGCATGTAAGCAACATTCACCCTCCTCTAAATGTACTCCGTCGGTGTACTACCATTCAAGACAGCCCAACCACAGAAGAGAAGCTGAGCAGAGCTGGAATAAACGACAGGAGGGACATTGTTCGGATGAAATGAGTGAAAGTAGGACATCATTTGTTCGACTCTTCTTGGGGTTCTTCCTCAGTGCGACAGGTAGGCTGTTTTCATTTTCTTCGCTTTTCTTTATAGAGGAAATAATTGTATAGGTTACTGTTTTTAATGTAAGCTATAGGTTAATGTATATTTTGCGCCATATTACGTATTTTTCACAGAGCGCTAAATGATCAACCGAGAGCTCCCTGAAATACATTACATGATAAAAACGTGGTAAGAGGTAATCAAAGGAGCTAATTAGCAGGTAAAAGTGTAATTACGTGCCATATAGATGCAGAACTTTGTTTTAACCACAAGGGAGCAGTATCATGTGTAAAGAAACTGTCATATTATTATAGGCTACACTGTGCGCTGTTCCCAACGATGTTATTAAATCTGAGACTGAAGCATCTTTTCACAAGTCCTTCAATAAATGTGATAAAGAGAACATTGAAAACGATTGGTCAGTAAAAATCGACTGGGGGTGCATTTAAAGGCTCTTCTCAAAATAATCTCATGGAAAAGTTTGAGTCTCCAAAACTTTTCCATGGTGGGGGGGGGGGGGGGGGGGGGGGTTCGGGTATGCAAATGTACGTAACACATACCCAGTCACACACAAAATTCTGTTTAGATAAAAGATGTTAAATGTGTTTAAATGTGTTTTGAAAGTTATTAGAGAAGATGACGACTTCAAAGTTGTACTCAGTGAATTCCAGAGATGAGGACCTCTATATTTGATAAAACATTGATGATTGGAAGTGCGACAATAAGGTAAATGAAAGTCCTTTGAGCGCCTCATTGAATAAGAGTGAATGCCTGACGATAAAAGGGGAGAAAATGAACTGTATCTGGAAGGTTTTGCCTGGGATATATGAATTTGAACATAAACACACATCTTAGAAGAGTAAGAATAAATTGACAAAAGTTTAAATTCCCTAAACAAAGGTGCAGATGGCTCTTGGCTAGTAGAATTTGAAATCATTCTTTAAAAAAACCTTTTTTGGATTAAAAGTATCTGATTGAGGTGCGAAGGATAAGTAGCAGCCCAAACAATATTACAATAATTGATATATGGATAGATTAGACTATAATACAGTTAAATAAGGCTACCTACCTATCAGCCAAAAAGCAATTGAAATATATAGGAAAGTATATCCACTATCTCCTTAGTGATCCTCTATTATAAGGATAATATCAAGGCTACTAAAATTTCAGTCTGATTTGATCGCTTTGCTGAGTAAAGTCTACATAGTCAACATAAATATATTTTTTAATCTTCTATATTTTGTGTTACTAAATAAGGCAAGTCAAGAGTGATTGAAACACTCTTTGTTAATCTGATATTTACTTTGCCTGTTTTTGATTATTATAAAGTTTGCTGCTCATTGGTTTTGTTAATAAAGTTGTATTGTAAAAAAAAAAAAAAAAGTTATACTGGAACGTTTCGGGGAAAGCACACGACGTAAGCAATGCTAGTGAACAAGTATTTTTGATGCGACATCAAGTCGCCAGCAGTAACTGTTCACTCTTTCCTGCCCAACTGTGGCTTCCTGTGCCACCCTGTCTTTGAGTGAGGCAGTGCAGCAAAGTGAGAAGTGAAAGTTTTAATGTCAAGTCGAGGACAATCTGGTCATGTCCTTCTTGCATTATGAGATATTGTATATAGTCCGGGATGACTATTTGTTTTTCCTTTTAATTCTTCACTATATATCCTTACTGTGGAAGCACCATAGTAAGAGTAAAAGTTGTAAAAGCCATCAGTAAAAGTTGGTCATGATAAAGATAAATGCTCATGAAAGATAAAGGCTCTGTCAACATTTTGACTCATTAAGTCAAATGCTATGCGATAAAAAAAGTCAAACTTATGAGAAATAAAGTCAGAATTGACTCAGTAGCTTAAGCTAAAATTTTGAGTTAGTAGGCTAAATCAAGATTCTGAATTTGTATTGCATAATTTTGACTTATTATCTTGTAATTTTGACTTTTGTCCTCATAGTTTTGACTTATTCTCTCACAATTTTGACTTTTCTCATATAATTTTGGTGTTAATAAGTCAAAATTTAGACTTTTTTCTCATAATTTTATCTTACTATCTCATAGTTTTGACTTTTTTATCTCATAATCTTGACTTAATACGTCAAATTTTTTGACATACCATGAGCACTTAAATAATCATGACTAACTTTTTTTGCTTTTTCTGACAGAAATGGGCTTCCACAATACACTGTATAGTTCCTCTGATTAAGAAATATAGTATGTTGGTGATAGACAAAATATTTTAAAGGTCCTCTTCAACCTGACACATTAAGAAATTACCACATTAGCCGAGATGATTAAGGGTTTTACAAAGTAGGCCTATTGCATAACTGCAGAAACAACGATGAATAGCTAATAAATCTTCTGTTCAGCTCTGTGACTGAACTATAATTAAGGTTTCCATGAGTCTTTGAAAAACAATGGGCAATCACTCAAAACCCACATGGGAGTTTGATGAAGTGCCTTCCTTTTTTTAATTAACTTACTGTCAATAGGTAAAAGGCTAACTTTGTAATGAAATGTTTCTCTTAGGGAACTTATACAAATATGACACATGCTCATACACTCACACTGCAGGTGCCTGCTGTCCCATTGAGTTGAGCCAAACCAGTATTGTGGTGCGATATGGAGACCCAGTCTCAGTCAACTGCAGCACATCAGAGACTATGCATGAAGGAATGGGCTGGGAGGCTTCAAGTGGAGGCACAGGTAAAGAGATGGTCAACCATTTGCTCTGGACTGTGGAGCACCTCACACAATGGTCCATCGCACCCGAATGCTACATCAATCCACCTCAAAATAGTACATGGAAGCAATGCACCAAGACCTTAAAAGTTGTTCTATACAGTAAGTCTGGTTTATTTTTTCATATAACAGAATGATGCTATGATTGTGTCTGATAACTTCTACTTTGTCTCCAGCATTCCCACAAACCATCAGTATCAAGTCCGATGTTGTGATGAACAAAGGGGAGCAATATAACTTCACATGTTACATTGGCGATGTAGCACCAGTTCAAAATCTCACTGTGAGGTGGTACAAAGGAGATACAATCTTCCACACACAAACTTTTGACAATCCAAGTCAGGAACCAGTGGATCAGTCACCTGTCCTCAGCTTTACACCTACTGAACAAGATCACGGAGTCAAGTTCAAATGTGAGGCACATTTGGACCTGGGGCCAGAAGGGCCACAACTTAAAGTATCTTCAGAGGAGTTTACTACTATCGTTAGGTGTAAGTATATCATCTGTACTTAACTATATTTCTGAAGGGGAGGTTTAAACATATTTAGGTTATTTATGGCCTTTAAGAAGGTCAATTTCAATCCCTGTTGTGTCAAAGTCTGAATTTCAAAAATGACATTTTATTATATTGTAGTGCTATTGCTAGTTTTTCAGGGAGTGCAGCTGTAATTTATTTTGGACCAACAAGACCAAATAGTGGACTACATGTCTAAAAGGGGAAAGCACCAACATTTCAGCCAGTTATCATGCCTCATCTGTGTCTTAGCTGCTTTTCATCTAATAAACAAAAGTAAAATTGCATATATGGTTGCTGTCTTTGCCCCTGTTTAGTTGGACCAGATATACAATGTTCTTTTGTGGAGGTACTCGAGGGGGGAACTTTGTGGGACCAATGCCCTGTGGCAGGAAATCCTGAACCTTCCATCCAGTGGCTGAAAGATGGAAAGCGTGTAGACTCGAACCAAACTATGACCAGGGAAAAGGCAGGGCAGTACATCATCCAAGCTGAGGGTAAAGCCTTCAGACAAGAGAAAATCCAGGTCCTTGTGATATGTGAGTGTCTTCCCTCTTTACAACAGTAAAGCATGAGGAGCATTAAAATGGAAAAACATTTTGTTTTATCAACGTAGAGACATGCAGGCATTCAATATCTGACATTAAGATATAAACAGATTTATTCATTTGTTTACAGATGGACCAGAGTTGAAGTGTCCAAGCAATTATACCGCACTGGAGAACGCTCCTCACAACCTCACCTGCACTGTCGAAGGGTACCCTGAACCTAAGACGATCTGGTACAGAGATGGTGACGAGGTGGAACTCCCAGAGAACCTCACAAGAAGTGATGCAGGGCAGTACTTGATCACTGCTTCGAACCGTTTCTCAAGTGTCAATCACACAGTGGAGCTTGACATCTTATGTGAGTTATTTTGATGAAAATCCTAAATATCTACCAATAGCACGGAATATGTTATACTGGTGCACTTGCTTTTGCTCTGACATGTACATTCTTTAAATTTGCTGTCTCTAGACCCACCATCACAGATAGTCGAGCTTGAAGACTCTGAAGTTGAGGTTGGTTCTGCTGTGTGGCTCAAGTGCTCCTCCACGGGAAACCCACGGCCGACGTATTCGTGGTCATATTACCAGGCTGGCAATGTGATAAATGAAAATGACGACGGAGTGTCCCGTCTGCTAATCAACAGTGCTACTGCGTACAACATGGGCTTCTACACGTGTCAGGCCTCGAACGAGAAAGGAAATGTCTCTAAGACTGTCAGAGTCACTGTAAAAGGTAAGATTAATGTAATGTATCTACCCCTTTAATGCAATAAGAAGACTGATGCAAGAATTGAAATAGCTTGTATATTATTGGTAGCCTGCTAATCATATTATTATGCATAATCAGATAGAGTGAGATAGAGATACAGTGCTTTAGACTTTTTTTTTGTAAATGACCATACTCCTAATATTCAATTGTATTTATGATGAAATGTATCCTCTTAAATAGCTTATGACCCCTTAAAATGAATCTGTCTACTTGCAACTTCTCATCAAAGGTTGCATATGTCCACCAAAGAGTGATTTTCCTTAAAACATAATAGTGAGGTACAATATCCATCTATCAAGTAGTGGAATGCAACTAGTGTATTGCTCCAGTAGGGTGATGTCAGATAATCTTTGACATCAGGTATAATGGGACATATACGCTTTTAGGAACTGTGCTCTTTAAAAATTAGCAGCCAGTCACTGAAAACGTCTTTGAATTGTTGCTACAATACTACTTAACATAAAACAATCATTTTGATCGGTCTGTGGTACCCAGGAAGTGTGTGGTAAAACCTTCAAGGTCATCAGGCCAGGCAAATCGGTCGGTAAGCGCTGTGACATATCGAATTTTACTTTTGCAGAATAAGGGTGCTAAACCAAAAACAGACTATTTAACAATTGGCAGAACTGTATTATGATGAAGTGTTTTAGGAAGTCTTTTAATTATAATAGACATATTTGCCAAATACACATTGTTTTTTGTGAATAAGCATTTGAAGCACTGAACAGAAGTTTCGGCTAAGTTGGGACAGTTGCTTAAGTGTTAATATTTGCAATAAGATTGTGATTTAATCAGTTATTATAGGCATCTTCTTGTATTATATTGACCATGTCACACATTTTGCCTCGCACAGATACACAATACGCTAGGCTAATGTATATTAGACTAGGCTAATGTAGCAATAACAGTTGATCAGAGTTTATTCATTCATGCTAGCTCTGTTCGCTTGCTAGCTCTGAACAGTTTAGTAGCCTAAAACTAACATTTTACATTTTACCCCTGTAAGGTCTGTAGGAGAATGTATGGGGACAAAAGTGACCCTGAGGCGACAGAGAACTGGATTAGCTGTCAACAGTGCCATTGTATAATGGAAGATGAGGGGTTTGTCTGCAAAGACTGTGTATAACTTCACAGTAGAAATATGATAAATATGAATTATGAAACATTTAAGAGGTTATGTTAAGGTTTAAGGTTAAATCAATTGTTAATTATTTTTGTATTCATACAACACCTGATTCCCTATTTTACTCTGTTCAGCCCTTCTATTACTATGTTAAACTGTACAATATACTATATGTTCAAATAAAAAAAGATATTTGAACTGAAAATGAATGTCCCAATTTACCTTACCAGTTGTCCCATTTCACCTGAACATGCCAACAACGTGAGAGAAGGGGTCTTGGTATGTTTGAAGGTCTGTAGTTTCTAAACAAGTATACTTAACAACATAATTTCAAAACAGAAATACTGCAGAGAGCCGTGATAACTTATAAAAACATCAGTGAGTAACCAGCTTTTTTGATGGTCTCCTGGTAATTCTACCAAAAGTGTCCCAAATTACCTGATTCCACCCTACTGTATTTAAGTACAATTTTAAGGTACTTGTACTTGAGTAGTTATGCCTCTTTATACTTTTTACTCTGCTGCATTTATTTGACAGCTTGCTAGTTACTTTGCTGATTTAAGATTTTACATACAAAACATATAATCAGTGTATACAACATGGTGCATTATCATAGGTTAAACTGCCCCACATATAAAGTAGTTGACAGTAGCTTCACCTCAGCAGCTACAATATGAAAATGCAATAAGTAACAATAATTCGATAAAATGATATATAATGATATAAGTCTCTGAATGGAGCTATTCATGATAATTTAAGTAGATTTTGCTGTTTGCTTTACAATTAGGCAAGTAGGAAACTTGAAGCTTCCTGTGCACATACACTGAGAGCACACTTTTCAGTGAAGTAGGAGACATCTTATGACCTGTGGTTAACTTTTGAAATGTAAAAATATTTGCAGATTCACGTATTCTTGATTTTCTTTTTTAATGAGGGAGAAGGAGTACGTCATTTAAGAAACAAAGTGAACTTTTTTTCAATGAAACTGAACTTTTTTGGGAGGGAAACACATATCAGTTATAAATGATTACTCCAAGCAGAGATTTATATGTGTATGTGTATGTTTGGGGGGCGGGGGGCATTGTATTTTTTATGTCTTAAAACACGCCTGTAGGGGGTTTTTAAGTAAAGAACTGAAAATATCTTCCACCCTGTTATGTATATATGTGTCTATCTATCTATAGCAATGTTCCTTCTCTGTGTCAAAACGCTCCAACTTGCTACATTTATAGACGCAGTTGGGGTATGTGTGTGAGTGTGTGTGTGTGTGTGTGTGTGTAAGTATGAGTGTGCCCACTGCCCACTGCCCACTTTTGGTGGGGGGGGCTTGGCAGGGCTGTTTCCCAGCTTCCTCTCTTGCTATGTGGAGCTGGAAGTTGTGCAGTGCATGTAGCCATAGCTTAGCTTAGCTTTCTCCCAAAAAGTCAACAAATCGCCGCTGGCTCAACCCATGCAGCTGAGGGGAAGCGAGGGAGACACTACAGCCGCTCAGAGTAACGGAAGAGAGGCGACAACTTGTTGGAAAAGCCGCTGAAACTTTAACCCAATGGAGGGTTTAAACTGGCTTCGTCTTATTTCAGCCCTTTTGACTTTAGAGCTGCTATCGCTGTCTAACGGGACGGAGTCGAGTAAGTTATAGACGTCATGTTTGCCTCTCTGTCGAGATTGAAATGGCTCGTTTAAAGGCTAATATTCTTATAGTTTTGTTTTGGCCTATTTATGTGGCCTGTTGAGGGATGATGAGCAAACTAAAAACAACTCAGTGGTATTTTAAGAGGTTTAGGAGAGACAGGAAAGTCACATAGACATGCTTAATGTCACATAGCCTACACTTTTAATAGGCATTGTGACGTGAAGTGAGTGTTTGTAATACTAATGGAAACTCAGAAACATTACTTAGGTGGTGTAAGGTGTGTCTGGTGAGATTATAGTGAGATTTTTTGACCTTTTTGTTGTTATTCTAATACTTTAAACCACCTCTCACACCCAATGGACATTAGAGTTTCCATATAATACAATATATTTCTATTTTAGAGTTATTGTACATTGCAATAGAGGGAAATGGGCTTGGTGGAATGTGACGCATTTTACTGAGATGTTAGATATTGCAATAGGGTACGGCACAAAGACCGGTGGGCAGCAAGTGCAGACTTTCCTATGGGAGGGGTATCCTTCCTGAGCCTTTTCCTGTTGCCTCTTGAGACTCCGCCGCGTTTGAGCTACAGATATGGAGCTTTGTAGCTTTACTCCACGGCTGGAGTAAAG